>NW_027185237.1:441037-506037 GCF_022577435.1 Embiotoca jacksoni | reverse complement strand
CAGTAGAGACAGTAGAGGCAGTAGAGGCAGTAGAGACAGTAGAGTGACAGTAGAGTGACAGCAGAGTGACAGTGGAGACAGTAGAGTGACAGTAGAGTGACAGCAGAGTGACAGTAGAGACAGTAGAGGCAGTAGAGTGACAGTAGAGTGACAGTAGTAACAGAGTGACAGTCGAGTGACAGTAGAGTGACAGTAGAGTGACAGTAGAGTGACAGTAGAGTGACAGTAGTAACAGAGTGACAGTAGAGTGACAGTAGTGACAGAGTGACAGTAGAGTGACAGTAGAGTGACATGAGAGTGACAGTAGAGTGACAGTAGTAACAGAGTGACAGTAGAGTGACAGTAGAGTGACAGTATTGACAGAGTGACAGTAGAGTGACAGTAGAGTGACAGTAGAGTGACATGAGAGTGACAGTAGAGTGACAGTAGTAACAGAGTGACAGTAGAGTGACAGTAGAGTGACAGTAGTGACAGAGTGACAGTAGAGTGACAGTAGAGTGACAGTAGAGTGACAGTAGTAACAGAGTGACAGTAGAGTGACAGTAGAGTGACAGTAGTGACAGAGTGACAGTAGAGTGACAGTAGAGTGACATGAGAGTGACAGTAGAGTGACAGTAGTAACAGAGTGACAGTAGAGTGACAGTAGTGACAGTAGAGTGACAGTAGAGTGACAGTAGAGTGACAGTAGTGACAGTAGAGTGACAGTCGAGTGACAGTAGTGACAGAGTGACAGTAGAGTGACAGTAGAGTGACAGTAGTGACAGAGTGACAGTAGAGTGACAGTCGAGTGACAGTAGAGTGACAGTAGAGTGACAGTAGTGACAGAGTGACAGTAGAGTGACAGTCGAGTCGGTCTTACTGGCGGATGGCGTCGGGGATCTGCAGCCTGTCGGTGGGGATGAACTCAGAAAGCTGCTGAAGACTCTGAATGAAGCGGATCTTCCTGCTGAACTTGTCACTGTGGACAGAAGGTCAAAGGTCAACAAGTAGTAGCTGTAGCAGGTGGTTGCCATGGGGTCCGTAGGTGGTGCAAAACGTTTTCTTGACACGGTTGTCAGGTCGTTGCTATGATGTCTGCAGGGTGTTGCTAGGTGGTTGCTATGGTTATCCGGTATCTGGTGGTTGCTAGGTGGTTGCTATGGCTATACAGGCCGGTGGTTGCTAGACTACTGCAGCCAGTTGGCTCAGACCTCACAGATTGCTACTGTATCCAGGATGTTTGCCGGGGTGTTGCTAGGTGGTTGCTAAGGTGTTTGCAGTGGTTGCTATGTAAGTCATGTGGTAAGTGATGTGTAGTTTTTAGTTCTTCCAGAAGGAGGAGTGCTATCATGAGGTGGTTGCTAGGCAGCTACACTGGTTTTACTGAACTGTCTGTTATGGTTGTTATGGTGACAGTTTAGGTGTTTGTGTGTGTGTGTGTGTGTGTGTGTGTGTGTTTGTGTGTGTGTTTGTGTGTGTGTGTGTGTGTGTGTGTGTGTGTGTGTGTGTGTGTGTGTGTGTGTGTGAGTGTGTGTGTGTGTGTGTGTGTGTGTGTGTGTGTGTGTGGACCTGATGAAGGGTTTGACCACGGTGATCAGAGCTTTGATGTACCACGCTGGATGAACAACCAGCAGCCCCTTCAGGTCCTTCTTCAGCCTGCAAACACATGATGACACTCGTAACACACCTTCGTTGCCATGGAAACAAATTGTACTCTCTAACAATCCTTAAAAAAAAAGTTTACAGCAACTTCCATCAAAAAGCTGTTTGAGATATCTAAACAGACCAACCCCTCAGGGTTACCGTGGTGACTGAAACATCGTACCTCCTGTCGATGGAGGTGTAGCACTGGTGGAGCCACTTGATGGACGGCAACTTGTTTCTAGGAGCCATCGCACACAGGTAAACCAGCAGGTAGCTCTCTGACACCATCAGGTCCAACGTGCCCACAATGTACCTGCAGGTAAACAAACAAACAAACAAACAAACAAACAGACTCCTTTCAGTGCTCGTCCTTCCTGCTGACTCACCTTTCTCCTCCCACAGATCCAAACTCACCTGAACAGGTTCTGCATGACGTACTCGTAGTTCTCCACCGTATTCTCCGGCAGGTAACAGGAAGTGAACAAGATGATGGCGTTCATTCCATCGCCATAGTAACCTGACAACCAATCACACGCAGAGGAGTCACAGTCCGACCTCATGCTCCACAGAATAGAACAAACACCTGAGCCTGAGAGTGTGTGACCTCTGATCTCTTACAGGTGTGTTACAGGTGTGTTTCAGGTGAGCGTGACCTCTGACCTCCGTGTGACAGGACCTGCAGGTACGGTTCCAGGACGCTCATGTTGACGTGGTATTCGTGTCCGGAGATGCAGAACTTCCTCCAGCGGCGCCCGCTGCTGTCCACCTGATCGAGCTCCATCAGACCCTCGGACTGCTCCACCGGGCTCCTGACCACGCCCACGGCCCCGCCCACGGCCCCGCCCCTGCCCATCCGAGGGAGGTCATCTGTCAGACGCAGGTCAAAGTACAAAAGTCAGCTGTTCAGGTTGATGCAACGTTGGTTAGCGTAGCTTAGCATAAAGACTGAACCCAGTCCGTCTGTCCCCCTGTCTGTCTCCCTCCCCGTCTGTCTGCCTGTCTTACCGTCCCACTCCAGTTCGTGCATGCTGTCCGGCAGCGTTCCCGTCTCGCTGTCCGACGGCGTCTCCAGAGCTTCCAGGTTGATGTCGAGCGACGGCGTCTCCGACAGCGCGGCGGCGGAGAAGCTGTCGTTGCCGTCGCGGTGGCTCAGTGTGAGGCTCAGAGACGGGGCCACCAGACGTTTCTTGGCCCCGCCCCCAACGGTACCTGACAGGGCGAGGCTGGTGGGCGGGGCTGAGAAGTTTAGGGGGCGGGGGCAGAAGAAACAGGACATTTAGAAAAACTAAGACCAGAATATCTTTTCTTGTTTATCGTTCGTTCGTTGTCCGATTCAGAAACAGATAACGTTATAAAAACTAAAAAACGTGTTTTCACCTGGTTGTCTGCCGCCTCCTGCTGGACCGTCGGCATCCTCCGGACCTCCACAGTCCTCCGGCAGTGGTCTGGACCACCGAGACAAGAAACATGAAAGAACACAAGACGAGAGAGACCAGGTTCATTTTAAAGGCACATAGATGTCTACTAGCACCTGTTAGCACATGTTAGCTTATGTTGGCAACTGTTAGCATCTGCTGGGTACTTTTTTTATCGATTTGATTTCAGGTTGAAGCTGAAATGTGACCTCTGACCTTGGGAAGCCGTCATCCTGCCACTCCTCCATCAGCTCCATGTCCTGGATGTTGGAGGGCCCCAAGGCCCCGTCAGTGGTCCTGAAGGGGCCGAACACACCGTAAACATCACTGAGTTAAAGTGACCTGAACCCAGATTGGACGGGGTGGTGAGTTCAGGGACACTCCGGTGAGGACGTTTTAATATTTGTAAAAGCTGCTGAGTTTTAGTCTCTTTTATATGAAAACCAACATCTGTTGTAAACTGTAATCAATTTATTTCCTGTCAACTGACTAATAGTTTCTGCTTGTTGTTTAATTTATTACAAATATCATATTTTATTTTATTATTTTGTATGAAAACACGTTAAAAATGTAAAACAGTTCAGTATTTCCAGTAAAAAGTGTTGCAGCAAAAGATTCACATTTCATGTACAGAAAATACTTCTTTAAAGTAAAAGTACCTTTGAATGTGAGTAACTGAACACACACACACACACACACACACACACACACACACACACACACACACACACACACACACACACAGAGATGTCAGTGGATCACAGTGCTCCAACCAGACTCCATCCCCTTTTCTCTCATTTTAATCTTCATCCTGGTTTTCCTGTTCAACAGAAAGATGCGTTCAGGTGACCCTCCCTGTCACCTGTCGACAGGTGAGGCTCTTCAGTTCGGTATGTGTCCGTTCAGTGAGCAGCTCATCGTTATCCTAAAATCTGAATCGGATCAGACCGAACCAACCTGCCTGACCGCTTCTCCTCCGCTCTGCTCACACAGACACACCTGAGGAGGGGGCGGGGCTCTATTGTTCCTGCTTGTTATTGAGCTGGCACACCCACCCAGATAACCACACCTGTGTGTGTGTGTGTGTGTGTGTGTGTGTGTGTGTGTGTCACAGGTAAAGGTGATCAGGTGTGAAGCAGAGAATTGGTCGTCCTCCTCAGCTGAGGGTTTGTGTTTCCACTGTGGGGCCTTCAGGGCCCAGCTGGGAAAAAACACCGCTGAACATCTGGCCAATAGACTTGAAGGGTTCCTCTGAAGAGTCCAGGGTTCTTTGTGTTTAACGATGTTTCAAGAGTCCTTGAAAGGGTCCATAGTGTTTGAGGAGGTTCAGAGTTTTTCAGGTGGTTTTAGGAGTTCTTGAAGAGTTCTAAGAATTCAGGTTGGGTCCAGGGTTTGTTCAAGTAGTTTTAAAGGTACCTGAAGAGGTTCCACAGTTTCAGATTAGTTTGAAAATGTTCCACGAGTTTTAGGAGGATTCCAACCGCAGGAGATTTGAGGGTTCCTGAAGAGGTTCCCAAGAACCAGAAATCTTTATGGGGATTCCAGGATCGGTGCAAGAGAGGTTCAGGGTTCTTTACAGGACTTCTTGAATCTTTAGGTGGTTTCAGAGTTCTTGAAAAGTTTCCAGGAACATTTACTGAGGTAAAAAGGGGGAATTGGTTTTGGCTTCTCCGGTTTGTTCAAAGGAGGGTTCTTTAGGAGCTTCAACAAGGGCTCAGAGAGGTTCCACCGGATCCAGAGTTGACAAATGTACTCGAATTCTCAGGAGTTCTTGAAGAAGTTCCAGATTAATCCACTTGTTCTTTAGGAGGTTCCAGATCTGCCTGAGATGCCAAAGATAGACTCGGGTTTAGATCGTTCTAGAAGTCCATGAAGGAAGTTCCAGGATGCACTAAGTGGGACTGAATGTCACCTGAGAGGCGTTCAGGTGTCAAAGGGGGTTCGGACAAGTCTTCAGAGACCTTCAGGGTTCTTTAGGAGGTTCCAGGAGACCTCTGAGATCAAACCGATCAATAACAAACCAATTGTCAAGGAAACGGACTGAGGATCAGGATCTGTCTGCAGCGGAGTCCAGCTCAGCTCCACAACAAGACAGGAAGTCCGCTGACATCACTTCCTGCCGATCAAAACAAGCCCAAAACACTTAACGCACCACACCGACGCCTTCACTGACCGTCCGGGAGAACGAGCGTCGGCGCCAAAAAACACAACTTTAGTTCAACTTCCTCTTTTTCTGCTGGAACAGGAAACACACACACACACACACACACACACACACACACACACACACACACACACACACACACACACTGTGAAACCGGAGGCTCTGCTGTGTTTCTGTCTAAATGTTTAACGTACCTGTCCGTGTGCTCGGCGGTGGCACTCATGATGTCACGGTGATGTCACGGCGTGTTCTGACCAGCATGTATGACCCACTGGACGTCCGAGTGTCTTCCTGCTTCCTCTCTCTCTCTCTCTCTCTCTCTCTCTCTCTCTCTGTGGGAGTTCCCACTCTGACTCAATGGGATTCGCTCGCCCCCCCCACTCTCTCTCTCTTTCTCTCTCTCTCTCTGACAGGTCGGTCTGCATTTCACAGTGGAGCCGGCGTCTGATTGGCCAATGCTCACCTGCCCTGTGCAGACAGGTGAGGCTGCATCACTTCATTAATATCCACCAATTAGCTGCTGAGGCTATTTAAAGCCGGGGGATGTGCCAGGGTGTCCTCGGGGTCCTACTGCCCATCAACCGACTGTCATCAGCAGTTTTATTTTACTTTTTTTTTTTTTATATAATTTATGTTAATTGGTTTTACCTTTGGAAATTGGAAGTGAGAAAATTTTGAAAACTTTCAAATGTTTCTGATTTAAACAAAGTTTTGATCCTGAAACCAAAACAACTGAGACGCTAATGAAGGTGTTTGATTTGTTTCTTATTTTGAAATGCTTTGATTGACAGGTCTGGGCTGCAACACCACCACCAGAATAAAACTTGTATGTTACTGTTTATTGTAACTTCCTGTTGCTTCAAACTTCCTCCTTGTTTCATAATAAAAGCATTCCGCCTTCTTCAAAAGCACTTTATTGTGAAACAGTAACTGGAGGTGTTTTATTGATCATTTTGTCTATAAAAATTAGAAAACAGGGAAAACTGCCCATCGTGATTTATTAGTCAATCGTACATATGAAGAAACCTTAAAGGGTCATTCCGCTGTGTTTCCTGTATTTTAACTAATCAGAAGATATCAAAGTTGAAAGGAAACACGGAAATGAAACGTTTAAATTTTCTTGATGGACATCAGAGGAAACTTCTTGTCTGAGACACCGTGGACATGTTGATAGGTTGAAATGAGCCTTTAAGGCTCCGCCCCCTTATGACAGGAAGGTTTGAAGTCTTTGTGCTTTAATCGTGCTGAAAGTCTTTGTTCTGTTATTTTGTCTTTATGTTCAAACATCAGGAAGAGACGACATGTCAGACGATCCTGGAGAACTGAGCCTCCAACCGGACCTGGTGGATCCGGATCAGTTGGTTCTATTGGTTCTGTTGGACCTGTTGGTTCCATTGGTCCTGTTGGTTCTGTTGGTTCTGTTGGTTCCGTTGGTTCTGTTGGTTCTGTTAGTTCCATTGGTTCCGTTGGTTCCGTTGGATCTTCGGTGTGGTTCAGGTTAAAAATGAATCAATCTTCTCGCTGACATAAAACTTCTTTCATTGTCGTCTTCGGACGCTCCAACGGTCCTCGGAACTGCCCTGATGATTGACAGGAGCCGTCCTGATGATTGACAGGAGACAGCTGAGAGGTCGGAGGTCAGTTCCCTCCTCGGTCGGCCATCTTGCTGAACTTCTCCTCCAGGTCCTGAGCGCTGATGTGCGGCAGCCCGTCGTCCAGAGGACATCCCTCCACCAGACTGTTCATGGGCGTTGGAGGCACCCGAGACTCCTCCTCCTCACCGTCTCCCAGGCAAACATCTCCGTCCCACTCCCGCAGGAAGTCCTTGACGATGGGGAGGAGCTTCTTCCGAGACGCCAACGTGTTTCCTGAGATAAAAGAAGGAAACTCGTTAACTGACTGCTTCCTGTTTTTTAACGAGTTGTTTACTATTCTAAAAAACACGTTTATTAATTGTTATTTGTTTTTGTTTGTTTGTCAACAGGAAGTTTACCTTGCTGATAGGCTGAGATGCGAGGATGGGGGCTGCTGATTGGACAGAGGTTGAGGGCGGGGCTGTGGGTCTGTTCCAGGTACTGGCTCACCTAGGGAAGGAGGACACCTGGGTTGTCATGACAACTTGAATTAACACAACTAACATCAGTTAGGTGCAGTCAGCAAATATTCAGTGTGTAGTACGAGTGTATAGTGCATGTAGTTCAATGTGTAGTGTGTGTAGTTCAATGTGTAGTGTGTGTAGTTCAATGTGTAGTGTGTGTAGTTCAGTGTGTCGTGTGTGTAGTTGTTGTTGCGTGTACCTGATCCCTGCAGGTGCTGCTGTGACTGAACACGGCGAGCTCTCTGATTGGCTCTTTGCTCTCGGTGAAGGAGATTGTCATTAGCAGCAACAAATCAAATCCAAACTTCTGACAGAAACCTGAAAGCTCCGCCTCCAACTCCGCCCTCTGCAGGAACTCCTGACACACAGAATACATACAATTAACACAACAACACACACATCCACATCCAGAAAGGTCCTGGTTGCTGCCTGTGAGACTGAACTGTGGGCATCAGGCGCCCACTGCTGTCAGACTGGCATCACTGCAGCTCATTGGTCCAGAGAGCTGACAGCTGATTGGTCCAGAGAGCTGACAGCTGATTGGTCAGGTGGAGTCTGCAGAGGCAGTAGTTGATGCTCAGCTTCAGTATCTGTAGTACAGTGTGTAGTACAGTGTAGTACAGTGTGTAGTACAGTGTGTAGTACTGTGTAGTACAGTGTGTAGTACAGTGTGCAATACAGTGTGTAGTACTGACTGACCTCCAGTGTGATGTAGAGAACAGAGACGGCGAGGTTCAAACTTCCTGAAACAGCTTTCATGTCCTTCAACAACATCTGTTCTGTGTTCAGACCTGAGGACAAAATACTTCAATAAATACTACAAAATACTGCCCTAAGTGACAGGTGTCCTCAGGTACAGGTGAGTCCTCACAGACTGACCTGAGACGTCGAACTTGGCGTTCTGCAGCGCCTGGAAGAGAGCGCCCCTCGGTGGCAGAGCCGGGAACCGCGTCTCCAGCGCCGCCAAGTACTGACTGTCTTTAGGAGTCACTTTACCTGCAGCCGGAGACATGTTGACACAGTCCAACACCACCGTGGCTACACACACACACACACACACACACACACACACACACACACACACACACAGAGACACACACACACACACACACACACACACATACATATACACACACACACACACATACATACACACACACATATATATACACACACACACACACACACAAATCAATAATCTATCAATGTAAACTGCCAAGTTAACATCAAACAGATATCAGTATTTAAATCAGGTTTACCTGACGAGGTCTGACCACGTGTGTCTGACCAGGTGTGTGTGGTGTGGCCAGGTGTGTGTGACCAGGTGTGTCTGACCAGGTGTGTCTGACCAGGTGTGTGTGACTAGGTGTGTGTGACCAGGTGTTTCTGACCAGGTGTGTGTGACCAGGTGTTTCTGACCAAGTGTGTCTGACCAGGTGTGTGTGACCAGGTGTGTCTGACCAGGTGTGTGTGGTGTGACCAGGTATGTGTGACCAGGTGTGTGTGGTGTGACCAGGTGTGTGTGACCAGGTGTGTGTGTGACCAGGTGTTTCTGACCAGGTGTGTCTGACCAGGTGTGTGTGGTGTGACCAGGTGTGTGTGACCAGGTGTGTACCGTAGAGCAGCTGAGCGAGCTGCTGGTCCAGGATCTGCGGTGCTTTCTGGATGATTTGTTCTGTTACCAAGGTAGCGCAGGATCCTACCGTCTCCACGGTAACAGGACAGGAGGGGGAGGGCTCTCTCTCTAGCAAGTGGTGGTCGATCACCTCCACTACCGCTCCCTCCAGGTCGCTGTCTGAACTGCAGGAGAGAGACAGGCGGATAAGACAGGTGTTTACCAGTCAGGTGTTTTATTGTTTACCAGTCAGGTGTTTTATTGTTTACCAGTCAGGTGTTTTATTGTTTTCCAGTCAGGTGTTTTATTGTTTACCCGTCAGGTGTTTTATTGTTTACCAGTCAGGTGTTTGTGTTTACCTGTCAGGTGTTTTATTGTTTACCTGTCAGGTATTTTATTGTTTACCTGTCTGGTGTTTTATTGTTTACCTGTCAGGTGTTTTATTGTTTACCTGTCAGGTGTTTGTGTTTACCTGTCAGGTATTATTGTTTACCTGTCAGGTGTTTTATTGTTTACCTGTCAGGTGTGTTATTGTTTACCTGTCAGGTGTTTTATTGTTTACCTGTCTGGTGTTTGTGTAACCTGTCAGGTGTTATTGTTTACCTATCAGGTGTTTTATTGTTTACCTGTCAGGTGTTTGTGTTTACCTGTCAGGTGTGTTATTGTTTACCTGTCAGGTGTTTGTGTTTACCTGTCAGGTGTTTGTGTTTACCTGTCAGGTGTGTTATTGTTTATATGTCAGGTGTTTTATTGTTTACCTGTCAGGTGTTTGTGTTTACCTGTCAGGTGTGTTATTGTTTACCTATCAGGTGTTTTATTGTTTACCTGTCAGGTGTTTGTGTTTACCTGTCAGGTGTGTTATTGTTTACATGTCAGGTGTTTTATTGTTTACCTGTCTGGTGTTTGTGTTTACATGTCAGGTGTTTTATTGTTTACCTGTTAGGTGTTTTATTGTTTACCTGTCAGGTGTTTGTGTTTACCTGTCAGGTGTGTTATTGTTTACATGTCAGGTGTTTTATTGTTTACCTGTCTGGTGTTTGTGTTTACATGTCAGGTGTTTTATTGTTTACCTGTTAGGTGTTTTATTGTTTACCTGTCAGGTGTTATTGTTTACCCGTTAGGTGTTTTATTGTTTACCTGTTAGGTGTTTTATTGTTTACCTGTCAGGTGTTTGTGTTTACCTGTCAGGTGTGTTATTGTTTATATGTCAGGTGTTTTATTGTTTACCTGTCTGGTGTTTGTGTTTACCTGTCAGGTGTGTTATTGTTTACCTGTCAGGTGTTTGTGTTTACCTGTCAGGTGTTTGTGTTTACCTGGGCAGGACGTTGTGGTCGACCAGCGTCAGCTGCAGGCGGCCGGCTCGCTGCAGCGCCAGCAGGTCCAGCTGGTCCCTGAACAGAAGAAGTTCTGGAGACAAATCGGTCTGACGTAGCAGGAAGATGTTGTCGGAGCGCAGCAGGAGGTCCGACTGACGGATGTTGAGCAGCGGCAGCGCGATCGTCTCGCCGGATCCGGTCTGACGGAGAGAGACACGTTAGACCCGGAACCTACTGACGAGTACCAGCAGCTGATTGGACGGCGTCTCACCTTGGACAGGAAGTAGGCGTAGGCCAGAGCGCAAACCATGGAGTCCAGGTCGCAGGCCTCGTTCCCCATAACAACGTGGAACCCTGGACCGGCCTGACCCGTGTTCGCCTGGGGGACCGAGACCGAGACGCACCACTCAGACTGATTTTATAAACACTGGAGACACGAGTACCGGATCGGTTCTGAGTCCGGTTTGGATCCATGAATCACGTGTGTGAATAAACGCTCATTTTGATCCACTGGAGTTACGAGAATCTGACTGAAGTAGAACCGGAAGTAAATCAGAAATAAAATAACATAAATCTGTTTAATTAGTAAGTTAAATTACATGATTTAATTTTAATTATAGTGTTGTATTACATTTCTACTTTCCTTTTAAAGCTTCGTTATTTAAAAAAGAAAATTCTAAACTTCATCATTTTGTTTGAATTCTCATTTATTAATTTTTTATGATTTTAACTGTTCATTGAAACATATTTTATAAATTATTAAATGGTCTGTTTTAAAGAAACATTTTCTTTCTCATCTATTCACATTATTATTATTATAAATTGTATTTACATTTCCAGGTCAGTTCGTGATTGTTGGTTCTTTTACTTGTTTCAGTTTTCACCAGCTCGCGTTTTTTATTTTGAAAGAATTTTCTTTTCTCATCGGAAGTTTGTTTTGAACTGACCGGAAGTTTACTTTGAAAGGTTGAACTCTAGCTAAATTGATGGCGTCCATCTTGAATATAAATAAATCTCGGATTATTAAATGATTAATAAATGATTAATAAATGATTAATAAATGATTAATACATGACTGCCGCTGCAAACCGCTAAAACACCGTCTGAGCTAACGGGCTAACTTTAGCCGGACGGCTAGCAGCGCGTGCGTTACCTTCACGGCCGCGCGGCCGCGCGACAGGAAGTCCTCCATCCTCCTGTTAGCCGTTAGCTGCTAACAAGCCCGCTCCGGCTGACAGCTCGACCCGCCAGCTGGCTGCTCCAACCGGTTAACGGCTCCGGTAAACGATGACAGTCGGCTCGCGCTGTCAAGTCTCACACGCACGTTGACCGTTAGACTGAACGCGTGACGGGCTTTCGGTAAAAGGTCAGGACGCATTCAGGTACATGTTTAAAACGTCGTAAATCGTGACGCTACCAGCTGTTCTGGTTGAAAAAAAACAACAGAAACAGTAAAAATAAAAGAAAAATTAATTTATTAATTTAAACAACAACAACACATTCACAGCAGAATCAAGCAGGAACTACAAAGTCAGAGATTAAAGTTCAACTCTTAATAACAACAATAAAGTTGTGATATTAAAGAATATAGCAACTATATAATTATATATTTTGTAATTTTAGATCTTTTTACCCAGAAAATTTTATATTTAGAATGTATTGTATTTTAACTTGTTTGGATTATACAATTTAAATTGTAATATTTAAAGAATAAATTTGTAATGTTATGGGATAATATTCTTTATTTAGAGTTGTAATTTAAAGAATTCAAAATGTTGGATTTAAAACTATTCTGTGATCAAAGTTTTAAATGTTTATTAAACCACATTATCAGATTTTCAAAGAAATATTCAGTCTTTTATTTTAAAGAAACAAAAATCAGTAGGAGGACAAGCCCCATTTTGTAGCATTTGAAGGCATCACGGCCCTCCAGAGAGAACAGAACTCTGGGTAATGTAGTGTCCTGGAGGTTTCACTATGGATCTGTGTTTTCCAATAAAATAAAATATCAGATTAACTCCTGCTGCATTTAAAAAACAAAAAAGTAAAACATGTCAAAAATATTTAAAAATAAAAACTGCCAGCAGCGATCTGTGGCCCTCGCAAACTGCACGTCGGGGGTCCAGCGGGTCGAAGCCGCCGGCTCCCCGACGTGCAGCACGTGAAGGTCGGCATATTCCCACTTGCAGTTTAAATTTTTTTCTCGATATCGTTCCGTATTCTTCTTTAAAAAAAAAAAAAATCTTCAAAAACTCCTGAAAGTTGGTGCCTGACGATATGCAAAGTTTCGTGAGGTTTGAAGCATCGTTTGACCTTAAACATCAACTTCCTGTGTCACGGCCAAACATCAAACTTAGCCACATCGCCCTGACTATATTATATACTGTATACTATATACTGTATACTTTTTACTATATGCTATATACTTTATACTATATGCTATATACTATACACTGTATACGATATACAAAAATGAATTTTGGGTCAGTTTTCAGACGACATGCTGTAGTATGACTTTTTTGTATTATATTTTGGACTTTTCTTTGGATATTTTGGATGACTTTTTAGAGTATGACCTTTTTCTGAAGAAGTTCTCAAGTTACTTCTCACTGTGAGGCAACTGCTCTAACCAGTGATGAAAGAATTACCTTTTGGGCTTTTATTTTAGTTTTGTAATTGGTGTTGACCTTTGGTTTGGTATTAGTATGACTGGATGTACATACCCAGACTTGTGTGGTTTACCCTCAGAGGGCCTCGCCTTCAGTCAACCATGAACCCTGTGTTACCTCGGCAGGTAAACCATGAACGTTGAATGATATCTGAGCGGGGCTCGAACCCATGTCTTCATGAGGTCATTTCCAGCTTGGTGTTGGAGTTGTAGACCGCTGGACTATCTTCGGCAGCGAGGAACATGTCGCGGCTGTTACTCAACAGATAAAAGATTCTACTTCAACAAGGTTTATATTCATGGTTCAGATTCCACCTGTTGATGGTGATTCAACTTTTAGTGAAGTTGAAACGTTTGGAGAAATTGAAAAAGTTTTGCATTCACAACACATTACAGGAAGATATTTAATATCACTGCAGACCTCCTTAAAAACACGTATATCTACTATCCAAATAATGTCTACGGTAAGTTTGGTCCATTTGAATGAATATTTGTGGACGGAGTTATAGGTTGTAGTGAGCCAAAGATTTATGACAATGCTGTCTAACTCCTGGGAAGGTTGGTGGTGCAGTGGTTAGTACTGCTGCCTCTCAGATACAAGGTTGAGGTTCAACCCCCCCCTTTGTCATGACTTAAAAAAAAGCAGGAGTTTTTGACTGACTTTGTATTGTGCTTTCGCACCATCGGTGCTCGGGCCCTCAGGATAAGTTCATTTTCTGATTTGACTTTTTGTTTCCAGGTGTGTTGATCAGCTGAATAAAACCTCTTCGTGTCACTCGGGTAGTTGGACAGGTGCGTACTGAAATGCTGGTTTATTGATTGATCCGGTCAGCTGGAGGTAAAAACAACATTCATGCTCAGTTCATACAGACGTTTATAATAAAACACAAACCATATCTCACCGATAAAAACGTTCCAACATGCAGAAAACAAGCCGGACACGATCTCACTGTAAAAACGGTTTAATCATTTATATCATTTCTTTTTCTTTTTTTTTTACATTTTATTTAGTCTTTTGATCAGAGATTAAAAATCTTTCATGTGACGTTCAGTCATGTTTTACACGTTTAGAACTTTATTTTGAATGTTAAACCTTTTAAAGTGGGACGTTTTGTTTCTGTTCACCGTGTTTTGTTTTTATTTATTTTGTGGCTGTAATGAACACTGGAGCCTGCAGGGGGCGCTGGCACTACTTCACACTATATCCCTATCAGGTTTCCATGGTAACACTGATGTGAAACTTTAATCAATCTTCTTCTTTAAAAAAAACCCACCTGAGATGATCAGAGACTGAAGTCACGTGGGGACATTTAACCCGACTGCACGCAGCGTTACGGAGACATTTTCAGTCAGCAGGCAGAACCCTGACCTTTGACCTCCGGGAACGACACAGCTCTGGTTGATTGACAGCTGCCACTCAGACTGAAACTTACATGCGTTTGTTCATGACTTAACTCGTCAAGTTCAGGAAATCTGCTTCCTGTTTAGTCTCGGTTGATGCGTTGAAAGTTCTGGTGACCTCTGACCCCCGGCTGCGGTGGCAGTTCGGTGACCTCTGACCCCCACCCGGAGAAGAGTTCTAGATCTTCTCCACATAGTTGCCGGGGAACATCCCCTCTCTGCCCCGCAACCGGCCGAACCACCAACCAGATGGATCTGCAAAAAGAGAACAGAGGACACTTACGAGGACTACAACCCTGCAGGTACTTATGAGGACTACAACCCTGCAGGTACTTATGAGGACTACAACCCTGCAGGTACTTATGAGGACTACAACCCTGTTGTACGTAGAAGGTACCTTCCGTGAGTAATTCGATGACATCATCGGCGTTGAAGCTAAGCTCATCAGTGTCCTGGGCGTCGTAGGCATACAGAGCTCTGCACTGAGGAGACCGGGCCTTCGGTTTGGGTCGACCCGCTCCGGGAAGCGGCTTCACCTCCTTCGACCGCCGCCGCTGCAGCCTGCAGGCGAGGAACGGGGATTAGTGTCACTCACGCAGCGTAACCAGGAGTTGAAACAGGTAGGTGCTCGTTACACCGGTATATAGATTAAATTGGTGACACTGGTTCCCCCGGTTCTACTGGTTCCCCTGGTTCTACTGGTTCCCCCGGTTCTACTGGTTCCCCTGGTTCTACTGGTTCCCCTAGTTCCACTGGTTCCCCTGGTTCTACTGGTTCCACTGGTTCCCCTGGTTCTACTGGGTTGCTTCCAGCAGTCTCACCCGGCAGCGCCCTGTTCGGGGACAGCCATGAAGCCCATGTCGTGGTGTTGCGGGGTCCGGTTGTCATGGCGATGCTGGCTCTGGAGGCGGGGCAGGGTGGGCTGCTCCATACTGGACTGCTGCCTCAGCAGGGAGCCTCTGGAGGAGGTGGAGCCTCCCCTCGGTGCCCCGCCCCCTCTGGAGCGAGGAGCTGAAGGGGAAAAAAAAGACATCAGCATCACAACACTCAACTGAGAGGACGTCGTTCCGACACATTAAGGGTTCGTAAACTGATACCCGAGTTGTACTGGCTGGTGGGCGGAGCCTGGTTGCCCATGTACCGGCTCTTGCGCTTGTCCCTTCGCGTCGGTCCTAAAGATCAAACAGACAGGAAGTGAGACGCAGCAGACAGGAAGTTGCGACGGTGACCGAGCTATTCGTAAACCTACTGGAGTTCTTGGGCAGACCCGGTCCGACGGAGACCTGCAGGACCTTCCCGCTGGGCTTCAGGACCGCCTCATCGCCCCGACCCGCCTGGAACTGGATCTGTCTGGACCCCGAAGAGCTGAACGGACCCCAACCGCCCTTCTTCACCTTAAACTCCAGGCTGGAGGGAAAAAGAAGGCGGGAGGCTGAAGGACATATTTAACGGTACCGAGGAGATGCGATGAAGACAGATTGATGGAGTTTGTCGACTGCGGTCGGTACTGACAGGTTGTTGAACTTCAACGGCAGCTTCTTCTGCGTTTTCTCCTGATAACGTTTCACCAGCAGACTGAGGAACTCGGTTTTAAAGACGCTCTGAAGGACGCTGTCGTACTCGTCCTCGTGGACGACGAAGAAGTCGTCCTGCAGAGTGCTGACAGAAGACAAACAGGTGGGAAACAAAAATCATGTCCTCATACAAGAAAACATTTGGTGCGTTCAATGAATGTTTTGGACTTAATTTTAGTTCTGGAGTGAATTTCAACTCTCACCCGTTGGTTCTGGTCATAAGTCGCTGCTTCCAACATTTTGGTTGTAGTTCTAGGTCCAATTGAAACTGGTTCTGGTTTTACTCATCTGCTGATTCTAGTTGTTAACTTGTCTGATTACAGTTCTAGTCCTGACCTTGGTTCTGGTTCTAGTTCCAGTTCTAACCTTGGTTCTAGTTTTACTCTGGTTCTAGTTGTTGACTTGTCTGGTTCTGACCCTGGTCGTGGTTCCAGTTCCGGTTCTAGTTCTAATGGCGTACCTCAGGGAAACAGACTGGATTTTGTTGACTTCGATCTTCCTCTTGAGAACCTCCCGGATCTGACCTTTATCTGGACCCTGTTTCACCTTCTCTCGACCAATCAGGTAGAGGAACTTCGGCGTCAGGATGAGGTCACTCTTCACTGTCTGTGTTGAACAACAGAAACAAGGTCAGTTCAGGGAGACGGTGGGTTTCAGGGTCTCATAGTTTGAGGAGTTCCTCCAATCACAGCTCACAGCTCTACATGGGACTGATCGGGCATTGGTTCTAGTTCTAGTTATGATCCGTGCTCTAAGTTCTGACACTAGTTCTAATCGTGGATTTGGTCTGGTACTAGTTCTGGTCCTGGCCTTTATCCCGGCACTGAGAAAGTTCAGATCCTGATACCAGTCCTAGTTTTAGTTCCAAGTTTTCTTTGGTTCTAGTCATAGTAACTCTTGCTTTAGTTCAAACCCTTTCTAGTTCTAGTTCTGGTCTTGGGCTTCATCACGGTTCTTATTGTGGGTTTGGTTTCAATTTTAGCTCTGGTGCTGGTTCTGGTTCTGGTTGGTGTATGTCAGGGAAACGGGCTCAATCTTGTTGAGCTGCCTCTCAGGAACTTCCTGGATCTAAACCTTAATCTGGACTCATCGTGTCTCAACCAATCAGGTTCCAGACCTTCGGGGTCAGGATGAGGTCAAAGTGTTTGTGTTGACGGTAAAGTTATAAAAAACAAGCAGATCTGCTGCAGGTCTTCGTTTTTCTTTACCCTGAACCTTCGGTCATATTTCACCACGACATCAGCGAAGTCGATTCTCTCTCTGCGGCCGACGAACTGTCGGATCTCCGGGTGGTTGTCGGTTCCGATGTAGTCGCCCACAAAGTTCCTGTTGATGCTGTTCCGGCGGCGCTCCTTCTTGTTGAGCAGGACGTCGGAGGCTGGAATTAAAAAACAGGAAGTCACTCGAGGACGCAAAACTCAAAAACTTCCTCCGATTCGCTTGCGGACGATCGCCTCACCTTCTTCCCTCATCTTCACGTACTTTCGGACGGCGATGTGTTTGCGCCACGCCTTCTGAATGACCCGCGCGTAACCGTTGTACTTCCGCTCACGCATTTCTTCCAACAGGAAGAGCTGCAGCGAGAAAACAAAGTCAGACCCGGAACCAGAACAGAATCCTTCGATCTGGTTCAGCTATCAGTAGGTTCTCCTGAGGTTCTCCTGAGGTTCTCCTGGCGCTGAGTCGGCTTCAGGAACTCTGAATCACAAAGTTTTTGGTTAAAACACTTTCGTACCGACTCCGGAGCTTTGATGAAGACTTTGGCTTTTCCCAGCTGGAACTGGTCCTGGTCCATGTGGACCGAGTTGAGCAGGTGCAGAACCCCCTGGCGCTGCTCGCCCCTCCAGCGAGGCCAGCTCTCCTTGGTCAGGATGGCGTACCTGCGGCACACGAGTCTCCGTTAGGACATTTGAAGCGGCGGGCCGGTGGTACCTGGTTCTGGGTTTGAGCTCTGACCTCTGCAGGAACTTGTTGAAGACCCGTCGGTAGGCGTATCCGGCCCGGCGGACTCGGATGTTCTCCCGGAGGCCCAGGTACTCCACCTGGTGTCGGACCCGGTTGTCCTCCCAGTCCCGGGGGCGCTTGGTCTCGTTGGGTTTGATGCAGCGGATGTAGTGGGGGGTGCACTTCATCAGGGTCTGGACCAGGCTGTTGGCTTGTTTCTACAGAGGACGGAGGGACGGGGTCACCTGCTAAAAGTCTTACCTGTCGTGTCCGACAGCTGTGGAGCACATCTGGCCTGATGTTTCTCTCACCTTGATCTTACTGCTGGCCGTACTCGGCCGCCCTCTCTTCTCCGCCTCCAGGTTCTCAGGGAATAGAGCTCTGATGAACGCACTGACCACAAACACATCGGACAGGTGTCATCACGAGGTCACACACACACACACGCCTGTCTTGTGTACTTGCGAGGACCCGATGGTCAATCAGAAAGTTCAGGTTCTGTTCCTGAACGCAGCACAGTGCTGCACCCGGAGCAGCAGGAAGCAACGACCTCCATGAGGAAGTATTCAGAGTGTCGTCTCTTCATCAACATCATGACTGAGTTCAGGAAACTCAACTTAAGGACAATGAGGGACAGGTGAAACTAATCAGGGGGCGGGGCCAACAATCATACAAAGGACAGGAAGTGAAACAAAGACAATTTCTAGTCATTTCAAATTCAAACAGGAAGCACCAAACCCAGACTGCCCTGAAGACTACAAACAGAAAAGAAGTCCAAACCAGAACAGAACCTCAGAAGGTCCCAGTGGAACTCATGTTAACAGTCTGACTCTGGGGGACAAATTCACGGTGACACAAAGAAAACCCAGCTGGTGTCTCCTGATCTGACGATCCTTCTTCTTCGGTCTTGGACGATGAAGCTCCGCCCCCTCTTGAAACGTTGAATGTCATCAGAACACCTCGCCCGGCTCATCGCTTCATCGCCGTAGACTTTCTGAAGCATTTCAAGGGTTTCTGTTGACCGTTTACAGAGTTTGACTCGGTGGAAATCACTGCATGGGCTCAGGAACACTTGGCTGCTGCAGATTTTTTGTTCCTTAAACATTTGAACCCAAAATCTGCTGTTTCTCTGCTCCAGTTTCAGGTTTCCATGGTGACATCACTAATGTTCACGTTACTAGCGGTCACGTTAACGTGAGGAACTCAGTGATGATGATGAAGAGACGACTCTGAATACTTCCTCCTGAAGGTCGTTGCTTCCTGCTGCTCCGGGTGCAGCGCCGTGCTGCGTTCAGGAACACTCTGGACTTATTGCTCGACCCTTGTAGTAAAAATACAAAGACGTCGCTGAGAACTTACAACTCGCTGCTCTGCATCAGCTCGATGATGTCGTTGAACAACACGTCTCTGTTCCTCTCGCAGAACCCGCCGACGTCATACGACACCTGGACACAGACAGGACAGGTGAGGTCGGCAAAACACGCGTGGGACAGGTGTGTGTGGTGAAAACACACGGACAGGTGTACAGGTGTTGTGAGGACCTTGCCGGCGTAGTGGTGGACGACGAAGCCTCTGTTCCAGCTGCTGAAGTGCTCGTGGGTCCCGATCTGTCCCTGCAGCTTCTGCAGCAGCGTCTGATCCGCCCCTTCGCCTTTAGCGTGCATGGTGGCGCACACGTCGTCCAGGACGCTCATGATCCCAAGAGGATTCTGGGAAACAATCAGACAGCCGGATGAGGGGACGTTTTCTGAAAGTAAAACCTGGTTTAAATGCCATTTGTTTTTCTTGTGTTCATGTCCTTGTCGGTTGGTTCGGGCCGTTGACGTCCTGCGGTGCCTTCGATACCGTTCGGTCCATTTAATTACTCTTAAACGTTAAGTTTTATTCCCTTCAAACCTTCCTGATGTTTCAGCTGCGAGCAGAAGAAACCGAACAAGAACTCAGCGTCATCGTTGGTTTGTGAACGTTATGAATCCTCCAGTTCAGATTCTGTTCGTCACCATCTTCGGTTTGGAGCAGGAAGTGACCATATTTGGACGATGTGTCGTGTTCAGCGATTGGTCGACTCACCAGTTTGGACTCGATGAGGTCACAGACCACTTTGTTGTTGAAGTACTCGATGGGGGTCCATCGGATTCCCTCCTGAACGTATTCCTCCTGCAGAGACACGACAGCAGAACCAGCAGAGACGGTGAATCTGTCAACATCTGACGCCTGCTTTCACATTTCTTTATTTACTTTTCATGAATGTTTGTGTGCGACATCATTCAGGAGTGTTACAGTGAAAACTTTATCAAGAAACATCTCACAAAAACCTTGAGAAAAGTAGCTACACAAACATTATATTAAATTATAAAAACATAAAATAAAACACAATGCTGTTTTACTCCAGAAGTATTAATTCATTCTAATTAAGTTATTCTTTCACCTTTGAGCTTTAAACAGATGTTTTTGGAGCAGAAGTTTCATTTGTATTTATCGCAGTGTGGATTTAACGGTCGTCTGATCCGTCATATGTTACAACTCGTACGTTCTCAATAAAGTTTATTTTAAAAAAACAACTTTACCTGTTCGGCCTTCAGAGTGAGTTCAATAAAAATCTGCTGCAGCTTCTCGTTGACAAAGTTGATGCAGAACTGCTCGAAGCCGTTTTTCTGGAAAAAAAGAAAGAAAAGAAGAATGAATTATCTGATACAGCAGTTAATTAATCAGTTAATTAATACATATCTTTGTCGTCATTATGCAAACGCTGTAATCTCATTGAAATCAGCAAAAACAAACAAATGATGTCATGAACCAGCTGACGGTCAGTACCTGCAGTCACCAACGGGGGCAGAGTTGAGTTCACACTGATTTAAATTCAGTGAGTACAAAGAAGAAAAAACATTTTTATGATTGTGTGATGTCCTACATTTCCCAGAATGCTGTTCAACAGCCCCTAGAGAGAGACACGGGTTCTATGTTCCTGTGTTTGGTCTTCTGGACCAGGACAGTTTTATGGGGACACTTTAGCGAGTCCTCACTTGTTCGCAGAACTCGGAGGTTTCAGGTAGATTTATATTTATTGGTTCGGAGACACTTTGATGGATTAAAGTGTGTTTTTCTACCTGGAAGATCTCGAAGCCGTAGATGTCGAGGACCCCGATGTTGAACTCCTCCTGGTCCTTCTGAATGGCTTTATTGATGCACTGACACAGACAGAAGAAGAGGAAACCGAATAAACACAAAACCAAACACAGAGAGAATTAAAGCAGAAGGTGCAGATGGCTGCAGCGGACTGACGTCGACCAGGAAGTCGAAGAGCCGGGCGTACAGAGCTTTGGTCAGGGCGTCTCTGGAGAAACAGGCCTGCTCGGTGTTCAGGGTGACGGAGATGGACTCGGTCTTCCCGCCCCACTTACTGTCCATCACCCGGCTGGTCAGTTTACTGCAGAGACCATCCTGAAGGATCCCTAGCAGGTAGGACGGGAAGGCCAGGACTGACAGGAGGACAGACACACTTTCTCAGAGACAGACTTCACTCGTAATATAAAAAACAGTACATTTACAATGAGTCAGCTGTTAGCTACAAGTTCATTTCCTGTTTTTTTTAGCCTGTATTTTTTTCACATTCAGTCAAACTGCCCAATTAAAGCAGCAGAATTCTCTTTCAGAAGCTTCTGTATGAAAAGTTTCACAGATGTTCAGAAAGAAATTCACCGGATCACTGTGATGGTGAAGAAAACGTTAAAACAGGCAGATTCTCAAGCAGCTTCTGCAGCGCCTTTTTTGCTGTTTTCTAAGTGGGTCTATCGAGGTCTGTACTGGATGGACATAAGAAATACTAATATGCTGAGGAACTGGAACTCAAACTGAATATAAACATATGTGTTTCATATGTGATAATTCAGATCTGATGGAGTTATGAGTCTCAGAAGAAGGACGAGTTTTCACTCACAGAGCGTCAGTCTGTTTCTGGCTGTTTTTAAGGATCTTAATCTCCTCACTGAGCTGAGTCACTTCATTTCATTAACCTTTTGTTCTTATCACCTCTGTGTGCTCGGTGTGTCAGTTGAGGGTTTATATTCATGTATTTATATTCTATTACATTATATTCATGTATTTATATTCTATTACATTATATTCATGTATTTATGTGCGTCTTACAGTCCTGACTCTCCACCACCGCGTAGTTGTTCTCCTCTCTGAAGCTGATGTTTCCCAGATGAAGAATTCCTGCAACGATCTGAAGAACTGAATCCTGATCCTCCACAGACAGACCGACCACCGACATCGCCGCCTGACACACAGACAGGTACAGACAGACAGACAGGTACAGACAGACAGACAGGTAAATACAGGTAGAGACAGACAGGTAAATACAGACGGACAGGTAGAGACAGGTAGAGACAGAAGACAGGTAGAGACCATGGTATCAGAGAACTCCTTCTTGTCGTTGACGTCCTCCACCGTGAAGGTTCCTGATTGGTTCAGGTAGTAGTAGTAGTCGGGGGTCGTGACCCCGAGGTTCTCCCTCTGCTCTCCACTGGCCCCCTCCAACAGCTGAGGACAGAGGTCACACAGAGGTCAGAGGTCACAAAGGTGTTGTGTTTATACAGGTCAGAAACAAGCACAAAGTATATGTTGCAGTACTTGTTGCAGTACCTGGTAGTAGATGTGGAAGTTTCTCTCTCCCTGATTCTGGGAAACGACTCGACTTTTCTCCAGGAGGAAGTTGGAGATTTTGCCTCCATCAGGAGCTCCTCCTCGACTGAACTGGATCTCGAAGTATTTCCCCTGAACAGGACGACAGGAGAATATCTTGACTGTCCATGTACAACTGTGTAACACGTAGTACTTAATGTGTATTTATACTCACAAATCTGCTGGAGTTGTTGTTGCGGACGGTTTTTGCGTTTCCGAAGGCTTCCAGCAGAGGGTTGGACTGAAGGATGATGTCTTTAACATGCTGCACACAGCGGCAGTAACCATGGTAACAGAGACGGGACAACAGCAGTAACCATGGTAGCAGAGAGGGGAAACAGCAGTAACCATGGTAACAGAGAGGGGGACAACAGCAGTAACCATGGTAACAGAGAGGGGACAACAGCAGTAACCATGGTGACAGAGAGGGGGACGACAGAAGTAACCATGGTAACAGAGAGGGGAAACAGCAGTAACCATGGTGACAGAAGTAACAACTGCAGTAACCCTGGTAACTCTAACCATAGTTACAGCAGCAACCATGGTCGAAACAGCG
The DNA here is from genome assembly GCF_022577435.1 of Embiotoca jacksoni. Classification (NCBI taxonomy): domain Eukaryota; kingdom Metazoa; phylum Chordata; class Actinopteri; family Embiotocidae; genus Embiotoca; species Embiotoca jacksoni. Next base: position 482,980 of record NW_027185237.1, on the reverse strand, counting down.
AGAACAGTTGTTACCATGGTAACAGTAACAACATCAACAACCACGGTGACAAAAGTAATAATGGCAGTAATGATGATGACGGCAGTAACAACGGTAACCGTAGTAACAGCACTAATCATGAAAACAGTAATAGTTAACATTAGCAATAACCATGGTTACAAAAGTAATAACGGCAATAACCATGGAAACAGAGGTGACAGCTGATCGGTACTCCGAGCAGTACTTTGAGCGGTACTTTGAGCGGTACTTTGAGCGGTACTTTGAGCGGTACTCTGTGTACTGACCTGGACTTTGTCTCCCCCTCCGGACACTTTGGACACGTAGCTCATGATGTATTTGGCGGCGACGGTTTTCCCCGCGCCGCTCTCCCCGCTGACGGACGACAAACACACTCAGAGCACGTTGAATACGAACATTTTGTGTGCGAACTCTGTGAAGCCCCGCCTACCTGATGATGACACACTGGTTCTCGCTGTCAATCATCATGTTTCTGTACATGTTGTCAGCCAGCGCGTAGATGTGGGGGGGGTTCTCGTACTGAGCCTGAGGGGGCGGAGTTACAGTCACAGTGAGGTCAGAGTAGAAGTTTGTTTACATTTGTTTATTTGTTTGTTTGTTTGTCTCACCGCTCCCTGGTACAGCTCCACCTCCCTGTCCGTGAAGTACGGCAGCTGTTTGAACGGATTCACAGAGATCAGAACTGCACCGATGTAGGTCTGACAGAACCGGGTCAAGGAAGGCAACTAGAACCAGAACCAGAACCAGGACTGAAACTAAAACCAAGATCCAGGCCTGAAATTCAGACCTGAACCAGAACTGAAAGTAGAACCAGAACCAGGACTGAAACTAAAACAATCATCAGTACTAGGACCGATACCAGAACCAGAACCGGGCCTCCCGGACCGGATCCAGTGGAGGATACGAAGATGTAGTCGTCCATGTATCTCTTCTTCAGGTTGTCTGTGATGGCGTCCTCGCTGATCTTGGACAGCAGAACCATGTCGTCCACGCCGCTCACCTTCACGTTCTGGGCCTGCCAATGGTAGCGCTCCTTACTGCCCTGAAAGGGGGAGGAGGGGGGAGGAGGGGGTCAAAGACAGGTGTGTACCTGTGGGAAGGATATAAGCTCCTCCTACTCTGACAGCTGCCGATACATTTTTTTTGTTTTATTTTGAAATTTACTTTTCCTTCACATTTTTAAAATTCATTTTACTTTTTACATTATTTGTAAGTTTTTATGATATTTTCTTTGTATTTCTTTAAATGTGTGATTGTTATTTAGCTTATTTATTTATTCATATTTTATTTTACCAACAAGGATTTTTTTAATTTATTAATTTTCTAACATTTTTTCTTTAATCTGATTAATTTTTTTTACTTCCTGTTTTGCATTTTTTACAAAAAATTATTGTTTCCTTTATTCAAACAGCAGACTGAAAACACAGATGACTTCCTGCAGGAATTATTGATCTATTTATCGGATGTTTTCAGGTTCTGATCCAATCAGCTGTCTGACGGTTATTGATCATTTTTACAGCTGATTTTGTTCCATAGTTTATTGACACTCATTAAACCATCACTATGAATGAAGCTGAATATTAAAAAAAAAAAAAAAATCACTGATTGATCTTGTCAAAGTCTGATATTATTAAAATAAATTAGGAGATACAAAAAAATCTCTTCTTTGCTTCAGTTTAAAAAAAACCTTTTTAAAATTGAAGATTTGCAGATTTAGACGGAGTTGTTGTTTGAACCAATCGAACGTCTCCGTCTCCTCCTGAATTCCCAACATTCCTTCTGTCCTGCGGGGTCTTGTCATGTTGAGGAGCAGCGAGGAGGCGACGCCTCGACACGTTACAGGGCGTGTGTGTGTGTGTGTGTGTGTGTGTGTGTGTGTGTGTGTGTGTCTGTGTGTGTGTGTGTGTGTGTGTGTGTGTGTGTCTGTGTGTGTGTGTGTGTGTGTGTGTGTCTGTGTGTGTGTGTGTGTGTGTGTGTGTGTGTGTCTGTGTGTGTGTGTGTGTGTGTGTGTGTCTGTGTGTCTGTGTGTCTGTGTGTGTGTCTGTGTGTGTGTGTGTGTGTGTGTTCAGATTAAAGTTTCAGTCTGTAAACTCTAAAAAAATTAAATCAATTCACCGAAGGAATAAAAAAAACAACTGAAATAAATGAACTGAACTTCTGAATCTTTCTGTGTTAAATAAGTCAGCTGGAAGAATTTGACCTCGTGACCTCCCGTCAGCCTGAAGACCCTGAAGGTCCCTGAACAATCGTACGTCATCGTTCCCGTTAACTCAGTTTAACCGACAAACAAACAAACAAAACAAAAATCTGTTGTCTGAAACTGTTTCTGTAAACATGAATAAATAATGGAAGTAAATATTGACCTTTAACTTGTTTAACCACATTCAGAGGAGAGGATGCAGTTTCCATAGTAACAGCAAGGAAATCAAACTGACTCAACATTTAATTTGTTATTTCTTTTACATATTAACTAATTTTTATAGTTTATATTTTAATATTTATGACTCTAACCAGGTTGAATTTTTTATTTGTTATTTATATTTTCATTTGTTATATTTAATTAAAATTATATTTTTAGTTTTATTTATTTGTATTTTTTCATGACATATTTATAATTTAATTTTTTTTTTGTCATTGATATTAATAATAATAATATGTAAATGTATATTTATTTACTTTATTTGTTTTTAGTTCTTTGTGTTTAATGTTCAAAATTATATTTAAACTTTTCCTAAACTTTGTGATCAGGAAGTTTTTTTAGTTCACAGCAGCAGAGCTCTGACCAGACACCTGATCCTGCACCGGAACCAGAACCAGTACTGGCACCAGAACCAGAACCAGTTTAAAAAGCTGTTTGCTCATTAACTAGAGGTAAAGAAGTCTGTGAACTCACCATATCTGCTGCTCCTCAACTTCACTTCCTGCTTCAGATAAAAATTTAAGAAACCTTCAGTCGGTCTCAAGTTGATCCAGGTGAACCCAGACTGGACCGGAACCAGATCAGCCCGGTTCAGATCACTTCGATCCGGATCAGTTCAGACTGATTCTGCTGGTTCGAACAACATTTTTCTCTCCGTGTATTTTCCTTCCTTCAGTCTTCAGTGTCTCAACTCCTTGCAGGTGTGGGCAGGTAAGGCCCCGCCTCCTCCTGAGCCGCGTGGAATTCTGGGTACTGGAGTCTTGAACCACGTCCCCTTTAGCGCTCTGCTGCCTTCCAGTGTCCAAAACCGGAATCACACACGAACTGGGGTTTATTTCTTTTTACACATCTGAGACACAAACACGCTTTTTATTGATTTAATTCATATTTATGTTTTCATCATATTTTAATTATTTAGTATTTTTGTGTTTAGTGAGAACGAAAGTTTCCATCTGATGCAGTAAAAACATTCAAAAACTTTTCAGGCGTGTTTTCAAGACTTTTCAGGACCTTTAATGATCTTTTGTCTCCTGCAAGAGCTTTTAATTATTTCTGCTGCTTTTTATTTGTATTTTTATTGAGTTCCCTGCAGATTAAAGTTTCCTCGTCCTCTCCGTCGGGAAGAAACTTTAATCTTTTTAATGCATTGTCCTCATTTTTATACTCGGTTTTAGTTTCTAGTTCTTATCTCATATTTTAATACTCTTAGTCATTTTAGCTTTTAATCCATTTTTTACATTTCTTTTATCTCTATCATCTCGTTTTCCTTTTCTCACATTGTATTTTATTTTTCTGAAATACAAAACGTGCAAAAAGTGCTCTATAAATATAAATCAAGTTTGATTGAATTGATGATTCATGAAAAAAAAATTCTATTTTTGATTGTTGTGTTTTTATTGTTTGGACGTTTTCTTTCTGCAGGTTGGAGGTTCTGATGGATTCTGAAGGTTTCTGCTGACTCATCAGAAACATCCCACAGACTGCAGGTCGACACCAGCTGGTTTTATTTTGGGTCAGAACAACAATCTGCAGTCAAAACATAAAACACGTGGTCTGGTCCTTTAAACGCTGTCTTTGTCCTCCACCAGGCGCAGCGTCGCCATGGCAACATGTCCATTGGTTCACCTGTAAAAAAAAACCCCGCTGCCTGCTGACTGTTCACATTTCAAACTAAAACTGGGCTGCTCTCCGATTGGCTAAAGAGTCCGGCTGAGCGACCAATCAGAGAGCTTGCCTGAATGTGGAAAAAGAGGAAGAGGAGGAACACAGAAACTGAACGAGACGAAGAGAAAACTGAGAAATCTTCTAAAGAAACGACGAAACAAAAAACATTCAACAAAAAGAAAAGAAGAAACTGGAATAAAATAAAAGAAGAAGCAGAAGAGGGTGGAGTTATAAAAGTAGGAGGTCATCAGCTCCTCAGTCTGTAAACACACACACACACACACACACACACACACACACACACACACACACACACACACACACACACACACACACACACGCTGGGTGGGGGGAGGGTCAGGTCACATGATGCCGTTGGTGAGGTACTGGAAGCCGTCGTACAGTTTGGTGGTGAGCGACCTCATCGATCCGTCGACCAGCTGATCGACCAGCAGCTGCAGCTGCTCCTCCGTCAGCGACATGTGGAAACGCTCCTTCAGACCTCGCATGGTGCTGGAGCCGTGGAAGCAGGGCAGCTGGGTGCCTGGGGGGGCACAGAGGGGGGCAGTCAGCGCTGTGCCGCTAACAGCCAGCAGGTGGTGCTGTTATCAGGAGGCGGCTCTTACCTTGCTGCATGATCTCCACGATCTGCAGCACGCGGTCCATGTGCTTCCTGGCGCCGATCAGACCCTGAAGCATCAGCATCTTGTAGTAGTTGAACATGTCGCCGTCTGGACCGCCCATCACCTGACAGACCGGACACAGGGTTTAAACACACTACACACCTGACAGACCGGACACAGGGTTTAAAAACTACAAACCTGACAGACCGGACACAGGGTTTAAACACTACACACCTGACAGACCGGACACAGGGTTTAAACACTACACACCTGACAGACCGGACACAGGGTTTAAACACTACACACCTGACAGACCGGACACAGGGTTTAAACACTACACACCTGACAGACCGGACACAGGGTTTAAACACTACACACCTGACAGACCGGACACAGGGTTTAAAAACTACACACCTGACACAGGGTTTATCACCCCCCCCCCCACACACACACTCCTTCCCTCAGCGTGACAAACTCACGTCTACGAACTCGGCGGTGAGTTTGAAGGCGGACGTCTCGAAGCCGAGGTTCTTGGGCGAGCTGGAGAGGATGAAGCCGAAGTCGATGTGGATGATGTGTCCGTCGGCGTCCATCAGGATGTTCCCGTTGTGCCTGAGAGGAGGGAGGAGCAGAGTTTGAACCGGAGGAAGGCGGAGTCAAACGTCTCTGAGCAGGCGATGATGTCGTCCCTCACCTGTCTTTGACCTGCAGCAGGTAGCAGATGAGACTGTAGCCGGCGCAGCTCTGCACGAAGTTCCTCTGAGCCGACAGGAAGGCCTCGGTGGTCGGAGCGCCGTGCTCCTGCAGGAAGTAGTCGAGCAGCGACAGCTGACTCTGCTTCTTCACCTGGTGCAGCGACACGGCGTTCACCACCGGCTCGATCATCCCGCTGTCCGACGACAGCACCAGGATCTTGTAGGGTTTGATCCACAGCGGGACGCGCTCCTGCTCCCAGATCGACTGCACACACAAACAACCGGTCACCTCCTACACCGGGACAAGGTCACGTCTTTGTGTCGTCCCGACAACTGATGAGGTCACGGCGTTACCTTGAGCTGCTGCAGCACCTGGAAGGCGAGCAGCTCCTGCCTCAGGTCGTCGCCACATTTCACAATCACAGACAGAAGCCTCCAGTTAGGAAGGTGACCGTAAGGAGAGCCTTCTCTGATCCGCCTACAGGAAGCACACAGAAAGGTACAGTCAGAAATAAAGACTACAGTCAGAAATATAGACTACAGTCAGAAATATAGACAACAGTCAGAAATATAGACTACAGTCAGAAATATAGACAACAGTCAGAAATATAGACAACAGTCAGAAATAAAGACTACAGTCAGAAATATAGACAACAGTCAGAAATATAGACTAGTCAGAAATATAGACTACAGTCAGAAATATAGACAACAGTCCGAAATATAGACTACAGTCAGAAATATAGACTACGGTCAGAAATATAGACTACAGTCAGAAATATAGACAACAGTCCGAAATATAGACTACAGTCAGAAATATAGACTACGGTCAGAAATATAGACAACAGTCCGAAATATAGACTACGGTCAGAAATATAGACTACAGTCAGAAATATAGACAACAGTCAGAAATATAGACTACAGTCAGAAATATAGACAACAGTCCGAAATATAGACTACAGTCAGAAATATAGACTACGGTCAGAAATATAGACTACAGTCAGAAATATAGACAACAGTCAGAAATATAGACTACAGTCAGAAATATAGACTAGTCAGAAATATAGACTACAGTCAGAAATATAGACAACAGTCAGAAATATAGACTAGTCAGAAATATAGACTACGGTCAGAAATATAGACAACAGTCAGAAATATAGGCTACAGTCAGAAATATAGACAACAGTCAGAAATATAGACTACAGTCAGAAATATAGACTACGGTCAGAAATATAGACTGCAGTCAGGAATATGCACACCGACTACAGATGGAAATATAGACTACAGTCAGAAACATGCCGGCTACAGTCAAATATAGACTACAGTCAGGAATATAGACTACAGTCAGAAATATAGACTGCAGTCAGGAATATACATACCGACTACAGACGGAAATATAGACTACAGACGGAAATATAGACTACAGTCAGGAATATAGACTACAGTCAGAAATATAGACTACAGTCAGAAATATAGACTGCAGTCAGGAATATACATACCGACTACAGACGGAAATATAGACTACAGTCAGGAATATAGACTACAGTCAGGAATATAGACTACAGTCAGAAATATAGACAACAGTCAGGAATATAGACTACAGTCAGAAATATAGACTGCAGTCAGGAATATACACACCGACTACAGACGGAAATATAGACTAGGGTCAGAAATATAGACTAGGGTCAGAAATATAGACTACAGTCAGAAATATAGACTACAGTCAGGAATATAGACTACGGTCAGAAATATAGATTACAGTCAGAAATATAGACTGCAGTCAGGAATATACACACCAACTACAGACGGAAATATAGACTACAGTCAGAAACATGCCGACTACAGTCAAATATAGACTACAGTCAGGAATATAGACTACAGTCAGAAATATAGACTACAGTCAGGAATATAGACTACATTCAGAAATATAGACTACAGTCAGAAATATAGACTGCAGTCAGGAATATAGACTACAGTCAGAAATATAGACTACAGTCAGGAATATAGACTACAGTCAAATATAGACTACAGTCAGGAATATAGACTACATTCAGAAATATAGACTACAGTCAGAAATATAGACTGCAGTCAGAAATATAGACTACAGTCAGGAATATAGACTACAGTCAGAAATATAGACTACAGTCAGGAATATACAGACTACATTCAGAAAAACACTAAACAATCAGAAATACAGTCAGAAACTACAGTCACCTACCGGACTTTCTCCTCCCAGGGTTCCTTCAGAGCAACAGCTGACGGGTCCTCTGGGTCCCGTTTGAAGGTGGTGGGCGCCACAGCAAGCTGCTCCGACAGACGGCGCCTGAAACACAGAGGACACGTCAACATGCAGTACTGTGTGTGTACTCTGTGTGTACTGTGTGTGTACTGTGTGTGTACTCAGACCTGATGTCTCCAGCAGCGATGAACACGGGTTCTTTGCTCTCTAGACTGGTGATACTGTCCACCGAGAACTGACTGATGTTGTCACAGCTGTTGGTGTGGATCTCTGGGAGCTGGAGGACAGGGGAGGACAGAGACAGCAGGAGAGGATGGGGGAAGGCGGGGGAGGATGGGGGAGGACAGAGAGGACGGGGGAGGATGGGATGTTACCATTATTACAGTTTCTGAGTGCAACTGAACCACCCAACAGAACTGTGCTGGTTCTGGTTCCTCTTCAATCCCTCTGATCTGTTCAGGTGTTCCTCAGGGTTCCGTCCTCGGTCCCCTTTAGTTCCCAGTTTCAATGTCTGATCTGCTTTCGTGGTTTATTTACCTCTTGATCTGTTTTTATAATAATGAATCTTATTTTATTTTTAATTCTTCCATGTGAAACACTTTTATTGTGAAGGATGCTGCTGATGGTGACTTCCTTCCTTCCAGTCAGTCACTGGTTCAACTTCATCTCTTTAGAACCAGATCTTAAAAGTTTTTTATCCAAAATATAAACATTATACAGAATATCTGACTGAACACTTGTGAGCAGTTTGTTTGGCAGCAAGTCCAAAAATAGATTAAATATAAATTAGTGTGTTATAAATATTGTTATTATTGTTTTTCCCAGTAGCTTCATTTATTTAAGAAGCTTTAATATCATAATATAAATACAATCTGAATGTTGAATGTATAATATGTTGTGAGATGACGATGACATCACATCCTGTGTGGGCGGGACCTCACCTCCACCTGCAGCTCTCCGATGTCGTCCACCGACCACGCCTCGTCGTCGTTGTCGTAGTTTGGGACGACAGAGAAGCTGCCGGCGCGCTGCTCCGCCGTCATGCCGCAGTCCGGCAGGTTCTCCACGGAGCGCGTGCTCCGGATCCGGTTCTCCGGGATCCGGATTGGAACGCTGGACGTCTCGAAGTTCTCGCACTCCAGAACCTCCACGTAGATCAGGTACGGAGCCTGTGGGGGGAGAGGAGGGGGACACGGGTCACATGACTGATGAGGTCATCGTACATGAAAATAATCAGTTTACGACTGTTTTATTTTTTCTTCCATTGATTGTTTTCAAATTCTGTATTTAAAAAAAAAAAAAAAAAAACAAAAAAAAAAAATTCTAATTTTGTATGTATTTGTTGTGGTTTATTTTACTTGTATTTAAATACACGTGTCTGTAAAGCTCTCAGTCTCCCATATTTTAATACATCAACAGGAGTTTTACAAACTGACATGGCTCTTCGTTCGAGTCGTCGTTTTTGAGCCGAAGCGCTTTTGAAATGTTGATTTTCCTGCATGTTTGCTGTCGTTAGCTTCAGGAAGAAGAGACATGTTGACTGAAGTGATTGTTGACGAGCAGGAAAGAGATAAAATCTTCAGGAAACAAGTTCAGTAACTGCAGAGAGAAAAATACAGCAGGAAGAAGAATATTCCAGCGATCTAAGAAAAATATAAACTGAACGTCTGGAAGAGACCTCGTATGACTGAACCCTGATCTGAACTCTTCAGCGCCGTAAACATCCCGGTTGCGTGTTCAGGCGTGTGTTCAGGCGTGTGTTCAGGTGTGTGTTCAGGTGTGTGTTCAGGTGTGTGTTCAGGTGTGTGTTCAGGTGTGTGTTCAGGCGTGTTCAGGTGTATGTTCAGGTGTGTGTTCAGGTGTATGTTCAGGTGTGTGTTCAGGCGTGTGTTCAGGCGTGTGTTCAGGTGTGTGTTCAGGTGTGTGTTCAGGCGTGTGTTCAGGTGTGTGTTCAGGTGTGTGTTCAGGCGTGTTCAGGTGTATGTTCAGGTGTGTGTTCAGGTGTATGTTCAGGTGCGTGTTCAGGTGTGTGTTCAGGTGCGTGTTCAGGTGCGTGTTCAGGCGTGTTCAGGTGTGTGTTCAGGCGTGTTCAGGTGTGTGTTCAGGCGTGTTCAGGTGTGTGTTCAGGCGTGTGTTCAGGTGTGTGTTCAGGCGTGTTCAGGTGTGTGTTCAGGCGTGTTCAGGCGTGTGTTCAGGCGTGTGTTCAGGTGTGTGTTCAGGCGTGTGTTCAGGCGTGTGTTCAGGTGTGTGTTCAGGTGTGTGTTCAGGCGTGTGTTCAGGTGTGTGTTCAGGTGTGTGTTCAGGCGTGTTCAGGTGTATGTTCAGGTGTATGTTCAGGTGTGTGTTCAGGTGTATGTTCAGGTGCGTGTTCAGGTGTGTGTTCAGGCATGTTCAGGTGCGTGTTCAGGCGTGTTCAGGTGTGTGTTCAGGCGTGTTCAGGTGTGTGTTCAGGCGTGTTCAGGTGTGTGTTCAGGCGTGTTCAGGTGTGTGTTCAGGCGTGTGTTCAGGTGTGTGTTCAGGCATGTTCAGGTGCGTGTTCAGGCGTGTTCAGGTGTGTGTTCAGGCGTGTTCAGGTGTGTGTTCAGGCGTGTTCAGGTGTGTGTTCAGGCGTGTGTTCAGGTGTGTTCAGGCGTGTGTTCAGGTGTGTGTTCAGGTGTGTGTTCAGGTGTGTGTTCAGGTGTGTGTTCAGGTGTGTGTTCAGGCGTGTTCAGGTGTATGTTCAGGTGTGTGTTCAGGTGTATGTTCAGGTGTGTGTTCAGGCGTGTGTTCAGGCGTGTGTTCAGGTGTGTGTTCAGGTGTGTGTTCAGGCGTGTGTTCAGGTGTGTGTTCAGGTGTGTGTTCAGGCGTGTTCAGGTGTATGTTCAGGTGTGTGTTCAGGTGTATGTTCAGGTGCGTGTTCAGGTGTGTGTTCAGGTGCGTGTTCAGGTGCGTGTTCAGGCGTGTTCAGGTGTGTGTTCAGGCGTGTTCAGGTGTGTGTTCAGGCGTGTTCAGGTGTGTGTTCAGGCGTGTGTTCAGGTGTGTGTTCAGGCGTGTTCAGGTGTGTGTTCAGGCGTGTTCAGGTGTGTGTTCAGGCGTGTGTTCAGGTGTGTGTTCAGGTGTGTGTTCAGGCGTGTGTTCAGGTGTGTGTTCAGGTGTGTGTTCAGGCGTGTGTTCAGGTGTGTGTTCAGGTGTGTGTTCAGGCGTGTTCAGGTGTATGTTCAGGTGTATGTTCAGGTGTGTGTTCAGGTGTATGTTCAGGTGCGTGTTCAGGTGTGTGTTCAGGCATGTTCAGGTGCGTGTTCAGGCGTGTTCAGGTGTGTGTTCAGGCGTGTTCAGGTGTGTGTTCAGGCGTGTTCAGGTGTGTGTTCAGGCGTGTTCAGGTGTGTGTTCAGGCGTGTGTTCAGGTGTGTGTTCAGGCATGTTCAGGTGCGTGTTCAGGCGTGTTCAGGTGTGTGTTCAGGCGTGTTCAGGTGTGTGTTCAGGCGTGTTCAGGTGTGTGTTCAGGCGTGTGTTCAGGTGTGTTCAGGCGTGTGTTCAGGTGTGTGTTCAGGTGCGTGTTCAGGTGCGTGTTCAGGCGTGTTCAGGTGCGTGTTCAGGTGTGTGTTCAGGCGTGTTCAGGTGTGTGTTCAGGCGTGTGTTCAGGTGTGTGTTCAGGTGTGTGTTCAGGCGTGTTCAGGTGTGTGTTCAGGCGTGTGTTCAGGCGCGTGTTCAGGGGCGTGTTCAGGCGTGTGTTCAGGGGCGTGTTCAGGCGTGTGTTCAGGCGCGTGTTCAGGGGCGTGTTCAGGCGTGTGTTCAGGGGCGTGTTCAGGCGTGTGTTCAGGCGTGTTCAGGCGTACGTCTCTCACCTTGTCTTTGGAGTTCAACACGACGGCCTGCGTGTGCGGCACTCGGACGACGTGGTGGTCGAAGGCGGCGGTCGGCAGCCAGACGCGCGCCGGCAGCTTGTGGTTGAGCAGCGACAGCTCTGAGATCAGCCGCTGCGTCTTCTGCTCTTTGGTGGGCAGCGTGGCCAGACGCTTCCCGATGCCCATCAGGGACTTGATGAACTCCCTCTGAGGACCGAGACGCACCGGCTGGATGGAGGCGACACAGACGGAGACGCGGGGTTAAGGAGGGGGCGGGGCTTAGGTCACCACGTCAGGTGAGCTCAGGGGAGGGAGGGACAGGTGAAGGTTTCGTGTTTGTGTGTCGGGTTTGTGTTCAGAAACACTTTTTAAAATCATCCATGTGGTTTCAATTCATCGAGAAAAACATCAAATTTCTTAATTATTTAAATACCCAGAAAACTGCACAGGGTTTGGTTGGTGGCCGATCAAAAAGGATGTTCATTATTATATTAGTATTATTTTTCCCGCTATATTAACTTATTCTGAAGCTTAAATAGTTGTGAGTAATTTATTTAAACACCCAGAAAATCATCAATCAGATGTTTTTCACACAAACGTTTTGTGTTAACCTTTATGGTTGTTTATTTACTACCTGCTGGAGCTTTTCCAACCAGTCTTCCACAAACTTCAGGAAAACACTGAATACAATTAATATTTGTACTTTTTCTGCCACTAGGTTGATTATTTCCCTGAAGAACTGCTTGATGTTCAGTTTTCAACCCAGATTTAACCCTAAAAATCAGAGAAATTTGAATGTATTCATATCTGATCAGAAAACAGATCAATACTCACCATCAGTGTCCACCTGTATACAAACTGATATTAAAACAACAGATTTTTGAATGGAGTTTGGTCATTTAGATGTTTGTAAACCTCATGTCCAGACTACCAGAACCAGAACCGACACATAAACATCAATCAATCAATCAATCAATCAATTAACACTGCACAGACATCCAGTCCTGATTGGTCACCCGGAGCCTCAAACAGCTGATTGGATCCACAGAAACACAGAATTACAGCCGGGTCAGCCCGCGGACGAGCAGCTGGCGTCTGCGGACTGAACCAGAACCAGAACCAGAACCCACAGCCTCTGTCACAGACTTCATTTCCCACAATGCACCCCTGGAGGTTCAGAACATGGAAGCTGGTGGACTTACGGAACCAGATTCAAACTCCAGACTGTCGGAGCCGGAGCTGCTGTCCTGAGGGTCAGAGGTCACAGAGGAGCAGCTGATGATGATGATGAAGGTTCGGCTTCGATCGATCAGAACAAAGCTGATCAGATCTGCTGACGATCGACGACTCGTTTGACGGAGTCATTCTCAATATTTAGAATATCGTCTTCGTCGTTTTGAAAAGTAAATAAAATGTTTGTTGACCAAACAAATCGGTTTAAAGATTTCACTTCAGATGCTTAAATGAACAAATAAATTCAGATTTAGGGGGTCGGGGGGGAGGGGGGGGGACCATCAGAGGAGATGCAGCTACAGAGTCTTTGGTTCCTCAGCACACACGTGTGATTTAGAACACGCAGCTGTGACGTTAATGATGACGTCACGTTCTAAAAAACGTCTCCAGATGAACACGTTATAGACGGTGTTTAAAAGGTGGGCGGGGCCTCTGTTACCTCGTCCTGGCTGCTCTCCACCTTGGGGTTGCTGGACGTCCTCTTCAGGTTGCTGCTCAGACTGATGCTGACCGTCGCGTCCGATTTGGAGCGCTGGTGAGTCCGTTTGGAAGGAGACAGACCGTGCTCCCCCCCGCCTCCTCCTCCTCCTCCTCCCAGGGGACCGGGGGCCGTCAGCAGGGGGCAGAACGGCGTCAGAGTCAGGGGGTCCCGGCGGGCTCGGGCCCCCGCAGGTTTGAGTTCGTCCGACAGGATGAGCTTCCTCAGCTTGGTTCCTCTGGAGTGGCGCTGGGTGGAGATGTGCATGTCGGAGGAGTACGCACCGAGGAGCCACGCACACCGCAGGCTGAAGGAGATGCTCTGTCTGCAGCGGTGCACCTGCAGACAAGCAGCAGGGCAGAGGACACGTCACACAGAGGACACGTCACACAGGAGGAGGACACGTCACACAGAGGACACGTCACACAGGAGGAGGACACGTCACACAGAGGACACGTCACACAGAGGACACGTCACACAGGAGGACACGTCACAGAGGACACGTCACACAGGAGGACACGTCACACAGGAGGACACGTCACAGAGGACACGTCACACAGAGGACACGTCACACAGGAGGAGGACACGTCACACAGGAGGACACGTCACACAGGAGGACACGTCACAGAGGACACGTCACACAGAGGACACGTCACACAGGAGGACACGTCACAGAGGACACACGTCACACAGAGGACACGTCACACAGGAGGACACGTCACAGAGGACACGTCACACAGGAGGACACGTCACACAGGAGGACACGTCACACAGAGGACACGTCACGCAGAGGACACGTCCCACAGGAGGAGGACACGTCCCACAGGAGGACACGTCACAGAGGACACGTCACACAGAGGACACGTCACACAGGACACGTCACACAGAGGACACGTCACGCAGAGGACACGTCCCACAGGAGGAGGACACGTCCCACAGGAGGACACGTCACAGAGGACACGTCACACAGAGGACACGTCACACAGGAGGACGACACGTCCCACAGGAGGACACGTCACACAGGACACGTCACACAGGAGGACACGTCCCACAGGAGGACACGTCCCACACACTCACTGTTAAAGACGTGGTTTAACTCTCTGAAGTCCAGCAGGTTCGACTCCGTTCAGAAACTGTAACCATAGAAACGACCAGGTCGTCTGACTTTGAGCTGCAGTCTGAAAGGAGACGTGACCGGCGGGCGTTCGGAGGGTTAACCGCGGCGATGACATCACCCACCACGTAGGGCTTGATGGCGTCGCCCACGTCCTCGTCCATGTGGATGTACATGTTCAGCAGCTGCGGCAGGTAGAAGTCCACCTCCTCGTGCGGGAAGCTGAAGAGCCGGTTGCCGATGTACGCCTGCACGCCGGGCTCCTTGGAGTTGTGCAGGTAGGAGATCGCCATGGAGACGTCGAACAGCTTGGACTCGAACAGGCGCAGCAGCCAGGACTGTTTGGACGGGTTGTGTCTCTGCCGCCGCCGGGCGCTCTTCACCGAGCCGGGCGCCGGGCCCTCGGGGTCGTCCGCGTCCTCGCGAGTCTTATACGGTTTGGCGGCGGCGGGGAGGTCGGGGGGGGTCGGAGGGCTCGGCGTCGGAGGGCCCCGCCCCGTTCTCCGGGTGGGCGGCGACGTCGTCGTCCCGCCGCAGCTTCACCTTCTGCAGCACCTGCTGACACGCCCGCCGGGCCACGGCGGCGTCGATCACCAGGCCGAGATCAACCACGCCCTCGCTGATGACGCCCAGGGGCGGGGTCACGGCCGGGGGGGGGCCGCAGGAGGAGGACGGGGTGGAGGGGAGGGACAGGGAGGGGGAGGAGGTGATGGAGAGGGAGGGGGAGGGGCTGTTCTGATCAGAGGGGGCGGGGGAGGAGTCCGGCTCTGTGTCCTCCATCATGGCTGCTGGGAAGCTCCCCCTTCCTCTGCTGAAACAGAGGTCAAAGGTCAGAGCAGCACCTGTCCCACAGGTTGGTATAAAACGAGCAGCAGTGCATCATGGGATTGTTTTCAGACTCTCGATTCAATATTAATTTATTTCTTTAAATTGTAAAATCAATCGCTCACTTTAATCTTCATTATTTTCCTTTCAGGGAAAAATCTGAGAAAAACCATTTAGACCACATTTAAAAGATGTTTTACAGACGAAACAAATAATCAATAATCACAAAATTAATCAACAATTAAATGTAAATGTGTCTGAAGCTGATAAAGTTTAAACTTTAATCAGCTGGTTGATCGATGTCCTGTCTGCTTGTTTTAATCAAAGAGTTTCACTGCTTTTAATTCATAATTCTTTGCTCACTGCCCCCCCTCCCCCCCCCTCCCTCCCCCCTCCCTCCCCCCCTCCCCTCCAGACGGTCACGTGCTGTTAGCCAAGCTGAGCATCAGCGCGAGCTCAGTCCCGAGTTTAAAGTCCGTGTGACGTCAGCAGCACCGAGCTAACCGTTAGCTTTTTAATAGAGATGATTTCTCCGGCGAAGTTTAAAGAACAAAAACACTGAAGGTCCTTTTTAAAACCAGCAGCTTTAGTGTCCGGAACCCCGTCAGAGACTCACTTCAATAAACAAACGAGGTTTTAACTCCGTTTCACAAGATGCGACTCAGTTCACCGTCAAAGCCGCCATCTTTGTTTTGATTCGGAGACGAGTTGTACAAAAAAACATTTTATTTATTTATGATTATAAACATGGATGTTTTTATATAAAGAGTATATTTATATTTATATATATATATATAAATATATACATTAAATATAAAGAGTATATTTATATATATTTATATACATAAAAAAATAAAATAAATATAAAGAGTATATTTATATATAAAGCGTATATATATATTTATACATATATAAATATATATATTACATATAAAGAGTATATTTATATATATTTAAAAAAATATATAAATATAAAGAGTATATTTATATATAAAGAGTATATATATATTTATATATATATATAAATATATATTACATATAAAGAGTATATTTATATACATAAAAAAATAAATATAAATATAAAGAGTATATTTATATACATTAAAAAATATATATAAAGAGTATATTTATATTTATAAAATATAAATATAAAGAGTACATATATATAGATAAAGAGTATATATATAAGTATATATATAAATATAAAGAGTATATATATACACAAGTATATATATATAAATATAAAGAGTATATTTATATATAAAGAGTATATAAATAAATATAAATATAAAGAGCATATTTATATATAAAGAGTATATAAATAAATATAAATATAAAGAGTATATTTATATATAAAGAGTATATATACTTATATATATATAAGTATATATATAAATATAAAGAGTATATTTATATATAAATATCAATATAAATATTAAGAGTATATTTATATATGAAGAGTATATAAATATAAAGAGTATATTTATATATAAAGAGTATATAAATAAATATAAATATAAAGAGTATGTTTATATATAAAGAGTATATAAATATAAAGAGTATATTTATATATAAAGAGTATATAAATATATATATAAAGAGTATATTTATATATAAAGAGTATATAAATAAATATAAATATAAATATAAAGAGTATATTTATATATAAATAGTATATAAATAAATATAAATAGTATATTTATATATAAAGAGTATATAAATGAATATAAATAAAGAGTATATAAATAAATATAAATATAAATATAAATATAAGAGTATATTTGTGTCACAGCTCCGGTTCGTTAGCTGAGCGGCTAACGATGAACTCCGCGACCGGACGACGATGATCCGGCTGCTCGCTGACCCGCAGTGACCCGTTACCGGTTCACAAACAACAACAAACAACAGCCCGGTACCGTCCCGGTGCTGTTCGCGTCCATCACCGACCGGATCCTTCAGCTGCTAATCGGCTACAAGCTAAAAATCAAAGCTCCGACACACGAACACAGTTAGCATTAGCATTAGCATTAGCAGCAGGGCCAACTGTTGCTTGTCGTGCTAAATGCTAACGTTAGCACACGTGAGATCTCCAGGTGCGGTCACGTGTCAGGGCGCCGCCAGGTGAGCGAGTCTTACCTGGTCACAGTTCAGTGGGTCTGGAAGGAAGTTTCACGTCCAACTCGTCGCCTCCATTGATTCTGTCTGATCTGCATCGCAGCTGCAGCTGACGACCACGAGGGGGTGCTGCTGTTTCCTGTCAATCAAGCAAGACGACTTCCTGTGCTGCAGCGCCGCCTGCTGGAGGAGGAGGTCCGAGCAGTTTGTCTTTATTTTTAGATGAATAAAACTATAACTTACCGTTTATTGATTATGATATAAACTGATGAAAACGGAAACAATGGCCACGTCAGATACAAAATGAATATAATTTTTTTTTTTTTTATTTTAATGGTAAATCTATACGTTGATGTTTACCACAATGTATTTTATTGGATTCACAAATCTCTCATCACTATTTAAAAAAAAAGAACAGGAAAATACTGAAAACACATTTTAAAAGGAGCTGTAAGTTGAGGAATTCACAAAAAAGCAACATGTTCATCAATTAAATTACTTCCAAGTTAAATTAACTGAAACTTAAATGATTGTTTAATGATTAATGATTTAATGATGTCAAACTCAAAACATTCAGAAACACCTGCAGCCAGTTTTCTCCAGTGAAACCCGGTTCAGTTTAAACATTAAACAAGGAGACAGAACAATTATTAACCAACAAAAAAGGACCAAAGCTGCTATTTTCGTTGTATATTTTTGACTCCAGCAGTTTAAAGATAAGAGATTTTCATCTTCTTCAGGAAAACATCAGAGGAAGATTAAAGTCAGAAAAGTAAAAATACCGGAAATACCAAACAAACAAACAAACAAACAAACAGGTAACAAACAGATGCATGAACAAACTCCTCCGTCTGAAATAAACTGCAGGGATTTAAAAACAGGTCTCTATCTTCCCTTCTTTAGTTTTATTCCAGCTGACATTAAAAGACATTTGCATGCATATAAAACATTTTCTTTCACCAAAACATAATTTTAGAGCAACAAGAATGACTGTTTCCAGAAAATTCTTAAATTGTTTTCCCAAATGAACTTTTTATTTTATAAATTCAGTATGAAATGTCCAGAAGTTTGATTCATTTATGGTTTTACTTTCAGCATTAAACTGAACTTAATGTTGTTTTTGAAATCAGAAAAGGACAAAAACATTTTACTTTAAACCTGCTTCTGTCCTGTTTTTAAAAAAAAAAAATTAATATTGATTGTGTTTAATATGTTATAATTGTTATTTTATTTTGAAAAATCGACAGGAGGCTCTGAATTAATGTGAATAAAAGCAGAGCGGCTCTGACAGTCGTAGGTCTTCACAGCCAGATGTCGGAGGTGCAGTCTCCACCAGGGTACCGCAGCTCGTGGGCCAGAACCGGGCCGTCGGGCTCTTTACCGAAGTCCACCAGGAAGTCCTCGTTCAGGGAGAGACCGCCGCCAATGGAGTCCACGTCGATCTGCATCATCAGCGACCCCTCTCTGAGAGCACACACACACGTCAGGAAAAGTATGTGGACAAACACGGGTCCAATAAACAGCAGTTCTGTCCGCATACTTTTAGACTTTTGGAAATCACAATAATTCAACCAAATTTTTTTTTTTTTTTATTCCCGCGATTTCTCTGCAATAAAGTTTCTGAACAGAAGCTGAAAGGAATTGCAGCACAAAATAAAACTTTATCAACAAAACTTTACCATTTGTTTCTATAGTCAGACCTCCAGCTGAGAGATATGTAGAGTTAATAGGATGTGTTTAAAGCTCTTATTTTGAAGGGGCACGTCACAGATTGTCTGTTGTGGAGGTTTTTCAGCCCCATGATGTTTTTTTTAAGTTCATAAAATCAAACAAAAACATGAGAACTTAAATATTTAAGGATGTATATTTTCATAGAAAATATTTTTTTATGTTTTTACGAACAAAATAATTGAAAACTTTGCAAATTGCTTTGTAATTTTGTGACAAAAAACTGTCAAAATCAGGAATTTTCATCAAAACAAGCAAATAAAAACCTGCTACGTTAAAGGGGGCGGAGCCAGAGGACCATTAAACGGGGCAGAGCCAGAGGACCAGAGGACCAGAGGACCAGAGGACCGATACCTGAGCATGTCGGGGTAAAACTGTTTGTCCCAACCGCTGTACAGAGACGTCGTCACGTAAAGTCTCCGTCCGTCCAGACTGAGCTGCAACATCTGAGGACCTCCACAGACACGCCTCCCCTGAGAGACAGACAGGTGGGAGACAGACAGGTGAGAGAGACCTCCTGTCTCACTGCTTCCTGTTTCACTGTGTCTTGTCTCAGCTTCCTGTCTCACTGCTTCCTGTCTGTGGTACCTGGATGATGCGGGGACGAGGCTGCTGCTGCTTCTCCGGGTCCTCCAGAACTCTGACCGGTCCGTCACTGACGGTACTTCCACCCAGGAACACCTGGAAGAGACAGACAGGTGAGCTGTCGCACCTGTGAGGTGTCGCCTGTTGACCGTCGTCACCCGACAGGTGTGTAAACATCTGACCTGGCCGACCAATCGTGGGTTCCTCCGGTCTGTGATGTCATACTGTCTGATGTCACCGTGCAGCCAATTACTGAAGTAGAGAAAACGGTCATCCAACGAGATCAGGATGTCCGTGATGAGGCCTGCAGACAGACAGGTCAGAGAAACAGGACAGAGAGACAGACAGACAGGTCAGAGGTCAGACAGACAGGTCAGAGGTCAGACAGACAGAGCAGACAGACTCACTGGGCATCTCCGGCAGCATCCATCCCTCCACCTTCTTGCATGGAACCCCGATGACCTTCTCAGCTGCCCAGTCGCCCTTCTGAGACACAGAGACCCAACATTACGGATCAGAACCTCGTGGTTCTGACTGGAGTCTTATTAGAACCAGAACCTTATGGTTCTGACTAGAGTCTTATTAGAACCAGAACCTTGCGGTACTGACTGGTGTTTTGTAGAACCTGAAGACGGACCCCCTCAGAGCACATCCCACGTAGCCCTCGGTGGCATCCGGGTCGTGGAGGAACCGGACCTCCAGAGGAATGGCGCCCTCTTCGCCCAGCTCCAGGGTCTGCAGCTTCCTGTGGGTGGTCCAGTCCCAGACATGGAGGGCGGTTCCGTACTGGCCTGGAAACAGAACCATAGTGAACCCGGTGTGAGTCCGGGTCAGATACCCGGCGGTGCTGAGATCCGAATCGAGAAGTCTCTGAATGGACCTTTGAGGTACCGGAGTCTCACCGGAAGGCCACCTGGTACCAACGCTGGTTTACTGGGAGCAGAACTTAGAACCGGGTCGGAGGTCGCAGGACGTCAATAATGACCCCGCTGACTCACCTTCTTTGACGTGGGCGGGGTTAAAACCGTCCACCAGAGCTTTCGGAGCTCCCCATTCACTGCTGATCATCACGTTGTGTCGAGGTTGGTACCAGAAGTCGTAGCCGAACGGCGCCGCTTCACCCGGAAGCTCCCAATTACCGACGACCTCGAACGTCTCACCGTCCAGCAGAGCAAAACCACCTGAGAGAACACGTTAGAACTGAGGAGGGAGGAGAAGGAGGACGAGGAGGTGGAAGAGGAAGAGGAGGAGCATTGTCTTACCTTTGCCGTTCCCAGAAGGATCTCCCATACAGCTGATCATGATCTGCCCGTTGCCCAGACAGTGGCTGGTGTGAGGGTTCGCCAGGCCGCACTTAAAGAACAGATCGACCGGCTCGACCATCTGGAGGAAAACAAAACAGGAAACCACATCTTTACCCATCAAGAACCTTTCAAAATAAAAGCAACAAGTAAAATAAAAATCACACCAGGTTATACTGATCACGAGACTTACTGGGATCAGAACCGAGAACTGTGACGCTACGAATATTCAACAATCAGTGAGGTCATCATCCATCAGTGATGTCATCAACCATCAGTGATGTCATCGTTGGTTTGTGAACATTATGAATCCTCCAGTTCAGATTCTGTCCGTCACCATCTTGTTAGTTCGGAGCGGTTTGGAGCAGGAAGTGACCATATTTGGACGAGCTGGGGGAGGAGCCAGCGGTGGATCTGACCGATCTGATTGGAAACCTGACGATACTACGTCCCGCCCACCGATAGCTGTAACCTGACTGCACCACAGGCCTGTCAATCAAACAGACACGCCCCCAAAAACAGGTCTTCTTGAATCTTCTTTTCTAATGAATGAGGGATTATTTTCAGATGGACCTCCAGAAAACTAAGAAGAAGGAGTGACTTTAGCTAACAACACCGAGATAACTGATGGACACATTTTATTCACTTTGGATTTGATGAGAGAAGTTGAATGGGAGTCTATGGAGCCGGAGGCTTTTTGGAGCCGACCTCTAGTGGCACTCGCTGGTATTGCAGCTGAAGACACTTCTGGATCAGAACCATTTTACAGACCTGAAGCTACGAACACTTTTATACGGTCTATGAATGCTACACTTTGCAGGACTGAGAGTCCCTTTGGATCAGAACCAGAACCTTCTACTACTGACTGTCTTCATGGAACAGAAACCAGAACTCTGTGTTTCTGAATTGAGATTTTCTTGAATCAGAACCGAGATCCTCAGTGAGATCGGACCTGATACACCCCTGAGTTTTAGCAGGACGGGAACCCACCACCTTTTTTCTGAGCTGAACCGGGACGATAACGAGGCGACCCGGCGGCCTCACATGTTTATGTTCTGATTACTTCATCAGACTCGCTGAAGCCAGCAGATTCTTCATTTCCCGCATCAACAGCAGAACAGCTGGGAGAGCGATTATCAGCCTGAATGAACTTAGATTGAACCTCCTTCCTCCTCCTCCTCCTCCTCCTCCTCCTCCTCCTCCTCCTCCTATACGCTGTTTGTCACTGTTCGTTCATTTTCTGGCTCTTTGACAGAAAACCCGAAGGACTCATTTCTCCGATTTTTTTTATACCAGCAGCGAACGCTCAGAAATTCAAGTTAAAGAGGCTTCAAACAGGATCGTTGGATCCAGGTGGATGTCTGTGGTCTCCATGACGATGTGAAAACATTTAAGACCCAGTCCTAAAACCTGAACCTTGACCCCGTTACCATGGAGTCAGTTTGGATGATGTGAAGAAACAGACTGGATGAGGTGGAGGATGAGGTGGAGGATGAGGTGGAGGATGAGGTGGAGGATGAAGTGGAGGATGAGGTGGTGGATGAGGTGGAGGAGGATGAGGTGGAGGATGAGGTGGAGGATGAGGTGGAGGATGAAGTGGAGGATGAGGTGGTGGATGAGGTGGAGGATGAGGTGGAGGATGAAGTGGAGGATGAGGTGGAGGATGAAGTGGAGGATGAGGTGGTGGATGAGGTGGTGGATGAGGTGGTGGATGAGGTGGAGGATGAAGTGGAGGATGAGGTGGAGGATGAAGTGGAGGATGAAGTGGAGGATGAGGTGGAGGATGAGGTGGAGGATGAGGTGGTGGATGAGATGGAGGATAAGGTGGAGGATGAAGTGGAGGATGAGGTGGAGGATGAAGTGGAGGATGAGGTGGAGGATGAAGTGGAGGATGAGGTGGTGGATGAGGTGGTGGATGAGGTGGAGGATGAAGTGGAGGATGAGGTGGAGGATGAAGTGGAGGATGAAGTGGAGGATGAGGTGGAGGATGAGGTGGAGGATGAGGTGGTGGATGAGATGGAGGATAAGGTGGAGGATGAAGTGGAGGATGAGGTGGAGGATGAAGTGGAGGATGAGGTGGTGGATGAGGTGGTGGATGAGGTGGAGGATGAGGTGGAGGATGAGGTGGAGGATGAAGTGGAGGATAAGGTGGAGGATGAAGTGGAGGATGAGGTGGAGGATGAAGTGGAGGATGAAGTGGAGGATGAAGTGGAGGATGAGGTGGAGGATGAGGTAGTGGATGAAGTGGAGGATGAGGTGGTGGATGAGGTGGAGGATGAGGTGGTGGATGAGGTGGAGGATGAGGTGGAGGATGAGGTGGTGGATGAAGTGGAGGATGAGGTGGAGGATGAGGTGGAGGATGAAGTGGAGGATGAGGTGGAGGATGAAGTGGAGGATGAGGTGGAGGATGAAGTGGAGGATGAGGTGGTGGATGAGGTGGTGGATGAGGTGGAGGATGAGGTGGAGGATGAAGTGGAGGATGAGGTGGTGGATGAAGTGGAGGATGATGTGGAGGATGAAGTGGAGGATGAGGTGGAGGATGAAGTGGAGGATGAGGTGGAGGATGAAGTGGAGGATGAGGTGGAGGATGAAGTGGAGGATGAGGTGGAGGATGAAGTGGAGGATGATGTGGAGGATGAAGTGGAGGATGAGGTGGAGGATGAAGTGGAGGATGAGGTGGAGGATGAAGTGGAGGATGAGGTGGTGGATGAGGTGGTGGATGAGGTGGAGGATGAGGTGGAGGATGAAGTGGAGGATGAGGTGGTGGATGAGGTGGTGGATGAGGTGGAGGATGAGGTGGAGGATGAAGTGGAGGATGAGGTGGTGGATGAGGTGGTGGATGAGGTGGAGGATAAGGTGGAGGATGAGGTGGAGGATGAAGTGGAGGATGAAGTGGAGGATGAGGTGGTGGATGAGGTGGTGGATGAGGTGGAGGATGAAGTGGAGGATGAGGTGGAGGATGAAGTGGAGGATGAGGTGGTGGATGAGGTGGTGGATGAGGTGGTGGATGAGGTGGAGGATGAGGTGGAGGATGAAGTGGAGGATGAGGTGGAGGATGAGGTAGTGGATGAAGTGGAGGATGAGGTGGTGGATGAGGTGGTGGATGAGGTGGAGGATGAAGTGGTGGATGAGGTGGTGGATGAGGTGGAGGATGAGGTGGTGGATGAGGTGGTGGATGAGGTGGAGGATGAAGTGGAGGATGAGGTGGAGGATGAAGTGGTGGATGAGGTGGTGGATGAGGTGGAGGATGAGGTGGTGGATGAGGTGGAGGATGAAGTGGAGGATGAGGTGGTGGATGAGGTGGAGGATGAGGTGGAGGATGAGGTGGAGGATGAGGTGGAGGCGGGGCACCAGCAGCCCTACGAGGGTGCGTTAGATGTACGTTACAGTAGGAGCAGCAGGTCACGTGACCTTGTGGATTTTCGGCGCTCTGGGATTCGTGCCGACGTCGACCACGTAGATTCTGGAGGAGATGAGTGACGGCAGGATCATCCGGTTTCTGGTCTTGGAGGCGTCGTCGAAGCAGCTGCTGCAGGCGTTCCAGCCCGAGTGATGCAGTTCGTCACGCAGGTTCGGCATCGGCAGCCGGTGGATCACCTGCGGAGGGCAGAGGTCAAAGGTCACGACCTCGCAGGTATAGACAAACTTAACCTGCTCTGAGGACTCGTCTACGAAATATGGAAAGAAATTACAGGAAACAATTTTAGTGATTTAGAAGATAATTTTAGAAAAGATTCAACAAGAAAGATAAAACCTGAAGGAAGATGAAGATGATGAAGAGGAAGAGGAAAAGATGGCGAAACATCTGAGAGGGAAACGGATGCAGCAGGAAACTGATGGAAGAAAGACAAGAATTAAAGTGATATTAGAGGAGAAGGAGGAGGAAGAAGAGGAGGACGAGGAGAATGAGAAGGAGGAAGAATAGGAGGTTGGAGAGGAGGAAGAGGAAGAGGAGGAGGACGAGGAGAATGAGAAGGAGGAAGAATAGGAGGTGGAAGAGGAGGAAGAGGAGGAGGAAGAGGACGAGGAGGAAGAGTAGGAGGAGGAAGAGGAGGAGGAGGAAGAGTGGGAGGTGGAAGAGGAGGAAGAGGACGAGGAGGAAGAGTAGGAAGAGGAGGAGGAGGAAGAGGAGGAGGACAAGGAGGACAAAGAGTAGAAGGTGGAAGAGGAGGAAGAGGAGGAGGAGGAGGAGGAGGAGAATGGAGAGGAGGACGAGGAAAATGAGAAGGAGGAGGAGGAAGAGGAGGAGGACAAGGAAGACGAAGAGTAGAAGGTGGAAGAGGAAGAAGAGGAGGACGAAGAGGAGGAGGAGGACGGAGAGGAGGAGGAGGAGGAGGACAATGAAGAGGAGGAGGACGGAGAGGAGGAGGAGGAGGAGGACAATGAAGAGGAGGAGGACGGAGAGGAGGAGGAGGAGGTACCTGGCAGTAGGTGGGTGACTCCGGCTGGACGTCGACGGTTGCCAGGTAGTCGGGTTTCAGGGTTGCCGTGTTGCGGTAGATACACGGCAGATAAACGATCTCCTCACGAGGACCTTCACAGGAAAATCATAAAAACTCAACATGAATGTTTGAAATTCAACCGTTTCTCAGAGAAACGAGGATTTAAAAGAATCTTCATTTAGTTTCTGACGTTTGAATTTGATTTACGTTCATCAGAAACTCTCGTTCATTAAAAATCAGCAGAATAGAAACTGATAGTTCTGCTTTAGAAAAATAAACCTGTTTCAAGATTTTAGGAACTAATGAAATGATCTGAAACATAAAATGTCTCCTAATTTTGATTTTAGTGAAACCTGGTTTTCTACCGGTTTAATTTAAACCTCAGTTCAACCTGGTCTGAAGCAGGTTTAAGGTCAACCTCTACAGGAGATCAGGTGGATTCTCCAGAACTCAGCAGGTCCAGACTTAAACCAGCGCTGCAGTTTAACCTGCAGCGAGGTGAAGTGATCATGTGACTGACCCAGAAACCAAACTGGTTCAAACTAGTTCAACTGGTTCAAACTAGTTCAACTGGTTCAAATTGCTTCAAACTAGTTCAACTGGTTCAAACTGGTCCTGAACTGTAAACAGTGAATGAATAACTGACTGACAGACCAGTGTTTGTTATATAATGTTCATTTGGACTCATGGTTGGTGCCGACGGATCAGACCGGGTCAGACCGGGTGAGACCGGGTCAGACCGGGTCAGACCGGGTCAGACCGGGTCAGACCAGCTCTTCTTGGTTAAATGATGTTTTAAAACGTTAACTGCTGACG
The DNA here is from genome assembly GCF_022577435.1 of Embiotoca jacksoni. Lineage (NCBI taxonomy): Eukaryota > Metazoa > Chordata > Actinopteri > Embiotocidae > Embiotoca > Embiotoca jacksoni. The sequence goes on along the minus strand of NW_027185237.1, from coordinate 456,863 downwards.
TGACGCCGCAGACAGGAAGCCGTCGTCTCACCCTTCATGGCGTCCCGCGGGCTGCGGTATCCCGGTCCACATCCTGAACAGTTGGCTGGAGAGAGACAACAACGACAGGTCAAAGGTCACCAACCCAGCCCAACCCCTTTGTGTTTGAGTATTTCACACTCAGTCCATTTCCTGTCTGTATGTTTTTAACCTCTGACCTGCTTCCTCAACGTTTTTACTGCTGACGGTCCGTGTTTCAACTCTGAAACATCCTGTTTGAATCTACGGGACTTTCTATGCAGATGAAACTTGAGTTTTGTTCCTTCAGAATCAGGTCGGATATTAAAAAATAATGATAAAACTACAGATGAATCTGTGGTTCCCTCGGCGACGGCTGGAAGCACACGAAGCAGATGTGCAGCAACGTGAAGCCAGAAGATTTTACAAACTGTCGGGAGAAAGAGGAGTTACGACTTCCTGCAGCTGATGGAGGCTCGAAAAGTCTTTCAGCTGGTCTAGAACCAGAACCAGAACCAGAACTAGAATCAGGTTGGTGTCACTGAGGGAAGTCACAGCGTTTTCAGTGATTATTATTTCATTGTGGTATTTTGTCCTCAGGGAGCCACCGTACACGCTGCCACAGGCGTTACTCAGTAACCACCTGACATGTTATTCAAGGTTTCACCAGCTACAATGTTTAACCGCTGCGGTACCGACCGGTCGGTCTCTGATCAGAGTCCACGTCCGACCGGTCCGAACTCTCTTTTATCTAGATACAAATGAAGAACAAAAAAAAAGTCCACAAATCACCAAATCAGCTGGAATAAAAACGTCAAAGCAGCTCCAGTTTAATGAGGGTTCATGAGTTCTGGTGTAACCTGGGAGAACAGCGTTACGTAACCCCCCCCCCCCCCACACACACACACACACACACACACAGTTTAAAGGAACAGGCCGCTGTTTTTTCTGCAGCTCTGATGTCGTTATTGATCACTGACCAAACTCCATTCGCTTTTCTGTCATTTTAATCTTCTTCCAGGTTTTCCTGTTAAACAGAAAGATGCGTTCAGGTGACTCCCCCCCCCAGTCACCTGTCGACAGGTGAGGCTCTTCCATCCTGCACGTGTCCGTTCAGTGACCAGCTCATCATTATCCTAAAATCTGAATCGGATCGAGTGTCTATTGTCGCTGCTTGTTGAGCTGGCACACCGACCCAGATAAAGGGACGTGGTCCTCTTCAAGTGAGGTTTCCACTGTGGTGCCTTCAGGGTCCAGCTGGGAAAAAACACTCCTGAACATCCGGCCAATAGACTTCAACGGTTCCTCTGAAGATTCCAGGGTTCTTGATGGGGTTCCTTTTACGTTCAACGTGTTTTGACGTTATTATTGAACCATCAGCTTATTTTAATTATAAAATAATCAATAATATGAATAATTAGCAACTACTTTGATAAACTTTAAACTGTTATTTCATTTACTTTGAAAGGAAAGTTGCCAAAAAAAAAATCTGTGGGGAAAGATGTCACCTCAAACACTGTAGACTGACATTTTTTACTAATAAAACTTGTATAAATTATTCATCAATTAATCTGCATATTGATTAATATTCAGAACTATTTCAGCCTCAGATTGATTTCCTTCTCTTATGGGTTTCGTGTCTTTTTATATTTCTTCGTGTCTTTGATGTCTCCTCTCTTATGTAAATCATCTCTGATGTAAGCCGTCTTGCATAAACCTGAAAAATCACAGTTTTTCGAAATGTCCTTGAACACACCAACATGCTGATTAAAAAAAAAACATTGTTTAAACTCAATTATGAATTATTGAATTTACATCCAGTAAATTAAAAGCATAAACAATCACTTTGAAAATCCCAACCACCTGCTGCACCCCTAGCAACCATTCAGAAAGCCCTAGCAACAGGCTTTAATGTGACAAAAATACTTCACAACCGGTGACAGATTTGTCTTCACTTGCTTGAATGCAGATGTAATGGTGGAGCAGTTATCAAAGTACCAATACGACGCTGTGAAAACACCTTGCTACAAGTAAAACCCTGAAGTTCAGAAGAAGAAACAGCTTCATGAAGAGTCTCAGAAAGTTGAATTTATTTTGTGCAAACAGCCTGAAAAATATCAGGCACTGCAGCTTTACTTGTTTTGAGTGAGCTGGTGGGAGAGAGAGCAACGAGAAACGGAGCAAAGGTCACCAACCAGAGAGCCGCAGCTCGGCCCCACCAGACTCCATGAGAAAAACCTCACGTTTAAGCAGCTGAGCCAAACAGAAGCTGCAGAAGTGATGGAAAGGTGATGAAAGACAAATTAAAAAGGAACTCACCCATGTCTGATCTGATCCTGCTGGTCCTGTTCTCAGGCAGTCTGGGCTCTCTCAGACCAGAACCGTTGTAAAAACATAGGAGGGAGGGGCTTCGCTGTGTGTAGATGAGGAAAGAGCCAATCACAGAAGAGGGGTGGGGCTTCCACGCTCTTTGAATAACCTCCACGTTAACTCTCTAGAGTCCAGTTTTACTGGTCAACGTCACCATTAACAGATTCAAGTGTCTGAATTGGTTCTGGACCAGTTTCAGACCGGTTCTTAGGCTGGTTCTGGACCAGTTTCAGGCCGGTTCTTAGGCTGGTTCTGGACAGAAGTCAGTTAGGAGATCTGCACAAACACAAAGACAGAATCTGTGCAGGTGAAAATGTTGAAAATAAAAAACAGCTGCTTAAAGACTTCAAAGAGATTTTCAGGCACGTAAAAAAAGAAAAGAATCCAAATCTGAAGATTCCCATTTTATTCATGAGGAACATTATTTAAAGTCTTCTGTACAGCAGCACCGACACAGCAACACCTCCTCTGTAGGAGTCTCAACCTCACCAGGCGAACGTCGTCTTCATCATCATCTACAGACGGACGGCAGGTTTCAGATCAAACGTGACCTTCAGTGTCGTCACGACAACAACAGGAATCATTCGTCATCAGCAGGTCAGTCTGCTTCCATCATTACTAACATGTTCCAGAGCAGCCAATCAGCTTCCAGCATCCAACAACATTCAAAAACAAAACTGGGCACTCAACAGTTTTTGTCAGTTTTCTGTTAGGTTTGTCCTGCAACTTATATTTTTAAATACCGTCAGTGGGCCAGTAGGTGGCGGTAATGCACCTGAAAGCTGTTTGCCAGAAGAACATGTTACAACCAGGCTTTAAGGAAGCTGACCTGAGGTCCAAGGCCTCAGTACAAACAGGAAGTTACCGGAAGTGGAGGCAGCGTATCATCACTTATTAAACAATGTAGAAGAAGAAGAAAAAAAAAAAGAAGGAAAAGTAGACAAAATATTTAACTGGAATTTGGTCAGTTGTAAAAAAATTCAGAAAAATGCCAGAAAACAAAAAAGGCTACCGGCTGCATTGATTTTCAAATATTCAAATAGTCACAAAAATATTTGAAAACTCGTAGTATATGCGATTATTATTTTTCCTGATTTCCCGTTTTTACCGGCGCCTGGTTGTAATGCGTTACTCCCGTCAATAGGTGGCAGTAATGCACCTAAAAGCTCTGATGTCACATCCAGTTTTAAACGATGTCTCAGCATTAAAAATGTCACAAATATCTTTCCTGTATTTTTTTAAAAATAATTTAACTCAAAGTTCAGCGGCTACTTGTGGGTTTTGGTTGGTGATTTTCTGGTGTAGTTGAGGTTGTGGCCTGCAGGTGCCAGCCAAGAGTCGGGTCACTCATGAGGAGCAGAAAAGAAGTATTGAAATTTTAAACTGCAGACTTTCCCTCTTGTTGGATATTTTCTTAGTCGGGTCGAGGATGTGGATCCTGATTGGCTGGTCTGGAAAAACAAAAACAAACTGACAGAAAAAAAAAAGTCTTGTTTTGTTTGCGTTGATATTTCATAACAACCCTTTAACACCACCTTAAAAAAAATCAGTAGCGGTCAGATGAAAGTTGCATGTTTCTGCCTCTGTCTGTAAAAATCAGCGACGGCTGGTTTTATGTTAACGTGAATAACGTCCCGACGACGACCGTAGACCAGCCGCAGTGTGTGGAGCTGTCGCAGTTCCTCTTTCGTCCACCAGGCTGCTGCTCAGAACCGCCGTCGTGTCTCTAAAAAACAGTTTTACGCAACAAGTTCAGCTCTTAAACAAGTCACTGTATTCACGGGTCCGGCTGTAGTTCTGGCCCGGTACCATATCTTTCCCCCCACGGCACCTTAAACCCGGAGCGGAGCTTCAAGTCACTCCAGGAAAGGTGCGTTTGAGCTCCGGCAGTCCGCTTGGACATCCGAACCCCAAACTGTCCGGTAAGTTTTTAGTAAATCACAGAAACGTCCCGTTGGATGTCTTTAAGAGGGGGAGGGGCGACTCGGAGACTCTGAGGACCGTTACTGCGTCCGTCCTCAGCTTTCGTCCATCCTGTCATCCGCCTCGACACCTTCAGTCCGGCTCTTCACCGTGATCTTCCACTCGTCCCCGACCTCCTCTCCGATCACGATCCTGGTCTCCCGTCTCTCCTTGCTTGCATCCTCTGTCTCCTTCGCCTCCTCCTCGCTGTCCTCCTCTGTCGTCTTCGCCTCCTCCTCCCCGTCCTCCTCTTTCTCCTCACCGTCCTTCCTGCTTTCCTCCTCCTCTTTCGTCGTCTCCTCTCCTTCGTTTTCTTTGTCCTCCGTCCTTCCTTCCTCCTTCCTGTCCTCTTCTGTCTCCTTCCTGTCCTCTTTCCCTTCGTCTTTTCCGTCCTCCTGCTTCTCCTCTGATGCCCCCGGTCCTTCTCCCCCTCGTCGTTCCTCCTCCGCGTCCTCTTCGTCCTCTAGTTCCAGCTGATCCGGTGAGTCCGGCTTTAATGCGTCGGCGCCCAGCAGGATCTCCGTCAGCGTCTCGAGGAGGTCCGACTGAATCCCCTCCGGTTTCCGACCCATCGTTTGGTCGTCCGCCTCCTCGTTCTCCTGGTCACGTCGCGGCAGGAGTCCCGTCAGGTCAAACGACTTCTTGCAAAGCCGCTGGAGTTTGTTGAGGTGCGTTAGCGCCTCGACGACCCAGTCGACCAGCAGCTGGGCCACGTTCGCTTGGAGTTGTTGGGGTACCGTCTCCTCCAGCTCCTTCGGATCCCCGTTGACGAACTTCACCCAGCGCGCCAACAGGAAGCGCTGCAGCACCGGCTTCACGCAAACCTCCAGCGGCTGAAGGCGGAACGAGAAACCTCCGGGAATCACCGCCGGCAGGGTTCCCAACCCGCTGATGAAGGTCAGGTACTGATCTCCCATGTGTTCCCGGTGCCGGTCCAAGACCAGGAGTGACTTACTGTGCTGAACCGGACCCGACACGTGCTGGAGCCAAACCTTTTTAGTCCAGAGGTCCAAGGCCTCTTCAACCAGCAGACCCTCTGGACTCGCCTCCAGCAGGACGAACTCCGGCAGGACTTTGTCAGGCAGCTTCCGGTTGGCCACCACCAGCGAGGGCAGCACGGTGCCGTCAGCCAGCGCCGTCAGGTAAACCGTGACCAGCGGTAACGAGCCCGTGAGCTCCAGGGCCTCCGAGCGGTGCGCCTTGTCCTGCGCCAACCTCAAGTCCACAAAGAGACACAGCTCGTCCATGGCGGCTACAGTTCTGTCCGACAGCTCGTGGACCCGGATCACCTTCCGGGTGAACTCCCTGAAGGACTCGACGGCGGTCTCCAGCGACGGAGGCAGGACGTGAGCGAGCAACGCGGCCCTGCCGACGCTGCGAACGCCCAACCGCTGCCTCAGCAGGAAGCTCACCGCCCAGTCGTACGAGATGCGGAAGGAGTCGTCGAAGCCGCCTTTCTTCTTGAGCGTCGATGCTTTGTGGAAGAGGTTGCTCTCCGTGATGGGAAGCTGCTGCTCGCGCATGGACAGCACCCAGGCCACCATGCGGCCGCCGCCGTCGCCGTGGGCCTTCGGGTCCCGCTCGGTTCGCCTCGAACGCTTCCTGGCCTCTTTCAGCCAGGAACGGATGAGCCGCGTCTCGGTGGAAAAAACCCTCGAGGCCGGCCGGAGTCCGTCGCACAGAGCGAACAGGGCGATCCTCAGCTGACGGGCGGTCAGGAAATCCTCCCGCTCCTTAGAGGTTGAAGAGACGGTCGCCGGTTGGACGTTCGGCGTCGACACCAGACGTTTCACATCTTTGATAGTTTCCTCATTCATATCGTCGGTTTCTTCGACATCGTCCAGATCGTCCAATAACTCGTCGTCGGAGAAGTCCAAGTCCTCCACTGGACCCATCGACTCGTCCACCTCCTCAAACTCCACTTTTCCGCTGCAGCGAAACAAAAACAGTCATCGGTCAAATGTTGCGGTCGAAATAAGACCAACAGCAACAAACTCTGACAAAACCTCAACACAAAGTAAGTTTCATTCAAACTGGACTCATTTCAACCATAATCACAGAAGAATCATGTAACGAACTGATTACCTGATTCTGTGCTTGAGAAATCCAACTTTGGTTGGTCCTGTGAAAAAACACCAAACACATCTTATTTCGTGTAAAGTTTTCTGCGGTAATAAACCAGCTTCCTTTGTATTTAGCACCGACCTTTTTTCAGAGGCGACAGGCCGTGAAATTCCCAGAAGCAGCTCGGCTTCTTGCACAGGTTGACTTTACAGATGAAGCATCCGTACACGCTCTCGTGGCGAACGTTGTTTAGGTTGCAGTTCCTGCACCGCTTGGAGATGCCGCTGATCTTCGCCATCCTGTGTCTCTGCTTGAGCGGCTCGTCCGCCGGACCCCTCCTCATCCCGCGGGAGCTGGCGATCTCCAGCGTCTCGCAGGACGTCTGGGCGCACTTGGCCAGCTGGTTGCCCAAACGCTTGCGGAAGCTGACCTGCGTGAAGAGGCCGTCTTGCACCCAGGCGGGCGGGTTGTCCTTGCGGCTCTCCCGCAGCACGATGAAGGCGTTGACGATGCTCAGGTTCACCAGGAACCAGAAGAGGCTGCGCCACTGCCGGTCCAGCGGGATCCCTCCCAGCGGGTTGCAGGCGATCAGCTGTTTGCAGATGTCGACGCCTCGCATGTTCTCCTGCAGGAGGCGGAAGGCCATGGGCCGGTCCATCGGGTCCAGCCCTCCCACTTTGGTCTGAGACCTCCTCCACACGGTGTCCGGTTTACCCGGAGAGGCATTAGTGGACAGACAGCCCATTTCTTTGGTGTCCCTCCAGCGAGTGGCCAGCAGGGGGCCGAACTGTCTCTGCAGGAAGTCTCCGGGTTTCTCCAGCCGGCCTTCGTCCCACAGCTCTCGGGGCAGGATGGCGTTGGGTGGAGGGAAGGAGCTGGAGGCGTAGACGCCCTCATCCAGGAGCTTCTGCACGAGAGGGACGGACGTCAGCGAGCTGGCCAGGTAGAGCTGGTGGTATCTGTCCTCCAGACCTTTGACCAGCTCCGGCACCACGGTGAAGCCCGGCTCCCGGCCCGCCTTCTCCCCCACCTGGATGAAGAAGCGGTGGCAGTAGCCCGACTTGGAGTCGCAGAGCAGCCACACCTGCGGCTGGGTCTTCGGCCTCCTCTTGGTGCGGCAGCCCGCCGCCTCCGGACTCGGCAGCAGCGCCCTGTCGATGGTCAGGCAGCAGTTGGGCCGGTAGGCGTCCCACATGGCCCGGCTCAGGACGTCCAGCATCGGCCGGAAGATGTGCAGCGAGTCGCCGGGGTTCTTGGCGCCGCGGTACTCGTCCGTGACGAAGCTGCCCATACGGATGTTGGCGGCAATCTGCCGGAAGCGCTTGAAGCTCATGGCTCTGTAGAAGGTGTAGCTGTTGTCGTAGTGACTCCAGGACCAATAGTGCGACGGGTCGGGGAGGTTCTGGATGCCCATCAGAACCACCAGGCCGATGAAGCCTTTGACCTCGTGCGGGGTGACGGGCACCCAGTCCGGACTGAGGGATCCCAGGAAGTGGCAGGTCTTGGCGTGGGCGTTGGTCTCGTTGGTGATGAGCTCCACGAGCGCCGAGGGGAAGAGCAGGTTGAAGAAGTCGATGGCGTCGCTGTTCTTGGCCGCGGTGTGTTGAGGTCCGCCGCTCTGCAGGAACCGGAAGACGGCGGACGCCGAACCGTCTTCCGGTTGCTTCCAACGATCCGCCGACATCCACGACGGGTCCGGCGAGTCCTCGTTCTGGTCTTCGGAGGATCGCTGCGCTTCAGTGTGGCGGATCTGGATGTCGGGTTCAACGTAGGCTGAACAGAAAAGAAGAGACGAGTTATAAATACGGAAATAAAACGACCATCAGCTGTTTGTGGTTCTTTGGCATGAAGAGGATCTGCTGTCGGGTTCCTAACATTTCAAGTATCAAAACATTTTTCTGCAGGAGAAAATAAATGTCAAACATTTTTATCTTTAAGATTCAACCCAAACTGTGAAGGAAATATCAGCTGATTTTAAGGAGGAAAAGTTTGCAGGAAATAAGAAGACCTTCAAAATAAAAATGTTTGACGCAGTTATTTTTCCCGTCTGCTGCTTCAGGAATGTTCGACGCTGGTGATGTTGGAGATTATAATTCCTGAACTTCATGTGATGTATAAACACATTGTTCAAAATAAACACATTGTTCGAGATGAACACATTGTTCGAGATGACCCCACCCGTCCGTCCGTCCGTCCGTACGCCCGTACGCCCGTTTCTCAGAAGCAGACTCTGAACCTTCTTTCGGGGTCAGATTTATTTACTTTGGCTGAACAGCTGGAAGCCGTCAGAGCAGCGGAGCGACGGGGGAGGAGGGAGGAGTCATGTCCAGACTCACTCCAGGAAATGTTTGATTTAAGGTGAGGCGAGGACACAAGAATCCATCAGCAGCTATTTTGTTTTAATCCAGGATGCGTCATCTGTTCGTGCTTTTACTCACGTCAATCATTTAATCATTAAACCACCGAAGTTCATCATTTTGATTTCAGTCTAAGCTCGACATCAGTTGTTGTTGTGTTGTTGTTGTTGTTGTGTTGCTGTCTTACTCCTGGTGCCGCAGATGGCGCTGTGGTGCTCCGGGTTGATCACGAGGTGGTCGGCCATCTGATCGGCGGTCTGAGGACTGAAGTCACACTGAGAGCACTGCAGGAGGAATGGACTGAAGGAGGAGACACAACAACAACAACAACATGAGGAGGAGGAGAAACAACACATCCAACGTCTGATGTTTACCGATCGGATCAATAAGCGGTCAATAAGACAGATTCTCACCACGGAGGAGGCAGGCGGTGCAGAGGGAGGACTTTGTCTTTGGAGCGCGGCACGTGATGGCTGCAATCACAGGAACACCAATAATTAATCATTATCAATCAGTCTGACAGAAACAAAACTAAATTAATAAATAATCAATAAATAAAAGAAGATTGCAGTACTGGGACCCCCCGCGGTGGTCTTACTGGATCATGTGGGCCGCGTAGGCTCGTGAGCAGCAGCTGCTGTAGGGACACAGCAGGCAGTGGACGTGGGTCGGGTAGTGGGCCGAGAAGTCGGCGGCGTCGGTTCCGCACTCCAAACACAGCAGCTTGTCTCCGTGGTACGACCACAACCTGTGGGGGGGGCGGGAACCGTCACCCAGAGAACATCTACCAGAACCACCAGAACCTCCAGAACTGGACCGTCTCACCTGTTGACTGGGCCTCTGCGGCTCGTCTGCCTCTTGGTCGGGGAACGCGGCGATCTGGACGCCGCCGGGTTTCTCTGGGTCGGAGACTTCTGCTGCTCCGTTTTGATTTTGATTGGCTGGATGAGGGAGGCGGGGCTCTGGAGGACGTGGCTCCCCGATGATGTCATCGGTGACCTGATCTTCCTGAAGGTCCTGATCGTCACCTGGAGACAAAATGGATCAATAATAATAATAATAATTTAAAAAAAGAACGCCGCGCCAGGTCAGCGTGCCGAGGAGTGAGCAGGCTGACCTTTGACCCCGGGGGCAGCCCCTCCAGCTTGGGAGGTCGGACGAAGCTGCGGTGGTTTTCCACTTTGTGCTGCAGTTTGTCCTTCAGGAAGACGAACTGGAGACGACACCTGTTACAGTGGAAAGCCTGGTTTTTCTGAGAGACACAGGAAGAGAGAGACAGAGGAGAAGTTTCAAAATAAAAGATCAATCCATTAAAAAAGAAACTACAGGATGTGTTGTTTACTCACCGGGTGTCTCAGCAGGTGCTGCTGGTAGGTGACAGGATTTCTGGTCACTTTCAGGCAGAAGACACACAGCAGGAAGCGAGAGTCTCGGTGGAAGCTGGCGAAGTGCTGCAAGACGTCGGAGTAGAAGGACGAACGGTACGAACACACCTGCAAGCAAAGTGGTGGTCACACCTGAGATCCTGTCGTCGGTCACACCTCCAAAAACTCATCTCTGCTCATCAATGCTGCAAATTTAAAAGCCCATCTATACAGGCAACCTGATTGCATCCCAGGCCTGTCAATCAAACTGGACACGCCCTTAAACTTTAAAAAACATTTATTGACTTTTTATTTCAGGAGAGCAGTTGATGCTTTCTGAATGGGAGTCTATTAGAGCTAAGGGGTGTATTTTTGGAGCCAGCCTCTAGTGGCCACAGTGGTACTGCAGTTTAAGGCACTTCTAAGAACTACAGACTACGAACATTTTTATGGAAAGTCTTCTCGCATAAAAAAAACATCAAACTGACAAGGTTAAAATTTATATTTTCACCAGAGGCGGTCTTTGATACCGAAAAGCTGAGGATAAGCACCAACAGGAGGTCAGAGGTCAGAGGTCAGACTCACCTGGCAGACGTAGGGCATCTCACCCGGTTTGTGGTTGGACTTCATGTGATTTAAGAAGGCCGGCTCGTTCTCAAACGCCCACTCGCATATACGACACATACCTGAAAGAACAAGAGAGAACAGATGTCCCAACTCAAGACAGATAAGAACCAACTCAAGACAGATAAGAACCAACTCAAGACAGATAAAAATCAACTCAAGACAGATAAGAACCAAGTCAGGACATTCCCAAATGAACACAGGTAAGTCCCAAGCCCAATTCAAGTAAATACAGGTAAGAACCGAATAAGTTCCCAAGTCACCACAGGTGTGCTTGGACTTAAGATCTCATTCAAAACAATAAACTTTGGTATAAAGACCAAAGAATAAAAAGGATAGTTAGGATTCCAGTTCCAGAGCAAGAAAGGTCGATTCAAAACAAAGACATCACACGTCTCAAATCAACATCAGTAACTTCTCTTCAGGTCGGGTACGTCCTGAAATCAAGGATGAATTCAACAATGGTTCTAATCTGATGAGGTCACCGACAACAAGTCCAAACCGAGACCCAGGTGGAGAGCGGTCCGTCCCAGGTAACGGCAACAAATCCAGGAAACACAGTCGGCATGTAGTGTTCAGGTGTGTGAGCAGGTGTGGTCCTTACAGGAGGACCCGGCGGCGCCGTGCACCTGCTCCTGGTGACTCTGCAGCTGAACCGGAGACGAGAACTGTCGGTAGCAGAAGCGGCAGCAGTTCTTCTCATCGGCGCTTCCTCCTCCGATCAGCTCCGAGTGCTGCAGCATGTGTTGCATCAACCTGCAGACACACAGAGGTGAACACAGGAGGCCGCTGCACCTGCAACCAAGGTGCAACCAAAGGCCGTCCAGGTAAGTTCAAGTGCTCGACGGTGCCCCCCTCCCCCACCTCAGGTTGTTCTCGGCGTGGCGCGAGCAGATCTGGCAGGTGAAGGTGCAGGTTTTGATTCCCAGCGGCGGCGGCTTCCTCAGACTCAGGTCACCTTCGAACGTCCCGTAGTAGAACTCCTCCACGCTCATCACCACCCGGGAGGAGTCGGAGGTCGACGCCGAGGTCCCGCCGGACGTCATGACGACGGTGGGGGCGGGAGCTGTCGGACCAGGTGAGAACTGCTCATGTAATCGTCGACGTGCGCGTGTTTAAACATACGTGTCGTGAATTTAAAGTGTCGGCGAACGTCTTTTTACCACAGCTGAAGGAAGCGACTCTGGTGAGTCCGTTGGCGGAGCCGGAGGGGAGGGCGGGCGACGCCCCCAGCTTTAGGGAGTTGGCGCCGCTCACCTGTGTCATCTGGAGGTTCACTGGAAGAAAACAAGACATCGGTCAGTCTGAGCAGGTGTGAGAGGAACCTCCTCCCGGTGTGTCCGGAGACTCACCGGTTCCCGGCGTGCTGGTGCGGATGGTCAGCGTGGCGGGAAGCTGCATGGCGGTGAACGCGGAGCCTGGCTGGGCGGGGCCTCCTGAGGTGGCATGGGACGTTCTGGCCTGGAGGGCGTGGCCCTGAGGGAGCACCGGGGACACGCCCACGCTGGGCCGGATCAGCTGACCCAGCGACGAGGCTGCGGGAAAAGGAAACGGAGACTGATCAGTTATCGGCTGGGATCAATAACCAGGCGTTCCTCAGCGATCGATCTCCAGTCGGCCTACATTGGATCAGCGTGAGCGGCTGGACCGTCTGACCCGGCTGCAGGTTCAGCAGCAGAGGAGTGCCGGCCATCGTCTGCACCGGGAAACCCTGCGGAGACAAACACGGTGACATCACGGTGACATCACAGAACCTAAAAGTAAACATATTTATTTCCCTGGAAAATGATACAAACAAACCGTCTCACAGCAGAGCAGAGGGTGCGTTTGATTCCCGTACCTGCGTGGTGAGGAGGAAAGGGTGGGCGCCGCCCGTCCCGTGGGGGGCCGGGACGAGAAACGTCCCGCTCGCCGTCTGCGTCAGGATGAGGGGCGTTCCCTGAGCCATCAGGTGGTGGGCCGGGGCGGCATGAGAGGGGGTGGTGGAGAGGCGGGGGGAAAAGGAGGAGGTGGTGGTGATGACGGTGGAAAGAGGAGGCACGATGACGGAGGAGGAGACGATCTGCACGGGCGGCGAAGCTGAGAACAGAAACAAAACAAAAACGATCACCTGAAGCTCTGATGGGGCAATTAGTTTCTACAAAAAGGTGAAAATGTGACTTCCTGTTTCTGGTTCAGCAAGAGAACGTCTCTGAAGTCGTCTTTTGTCTCTTTGACGCCGTCTAAACTCGGGTACCTGTAGGTGCAGGTGTGATTGGTGGGGGAGTCCTGGGGGGCGGAGTCTCAGAGGCAGGAAGAGGAGACGGAGAATCCTCCACTACAGAAACAGACAGACGTGTTTAGTGTTCGAGGGTCGTCAGAGTGCATCATGTTACTGCCGGTCCCCACACTGATAGAAGAACAAACCTGTGTGTGTGTCTCACCTGGTTCGCAGTAGTCCATAAAGTCCACGTCGTCTTCCTCCACGCTGTCGTCCACCTGTTGCCATGGCTCCAGCTCCTCCTCCTCGCACTCCATAAACAACTCTGTCTCCATGTTGCTATGGAAACCACAAGAGAAACCTAAGAAGGTGAGCTTTTGACTTCATCACATGAACTTCATTAAACAGAAGAGCTGCAGATACTTTAAATGTTTTAAAGAGCCGCAGCAGCTTCGAGACTAACAGCGCGACGTCGCCACCTTCTGGTCATTTTCCAAAATTTTATCGCTGTATTTTTATCTTCAGTCTCCTGTTTGTTGCGTGGAGCCTTCATCTGTCGTCACGTCACAGATTTAAATCAAAATCATTTGATTAAATGTGAGGTTATTTGCAAAACATCAAAAGTTTGTTATAGCGATCTAATAATGTAATGTATGATCATGTAAAACATTCTGTAACTTTCTGGATGCAGAAAGTTTTATTTGCATTGCAGAATTTCTAATTATCAATTAATCTGACTATTATTTTACTTGATAAATGATTTAGCCAATTAACAAAAAAAAACAGAAAATTCTCACATCTGTGAATCTGAAACAAGAAAAAAAAAAAAAAAAAAAATAATAATAATAATTTGTACCTGAAAATGAACAACAAAATATATATAATATAAATTTCTGAAAATAGTTCCAGACTTTTTGTTCTAGATTTACTGTTAGCTTGAAAATCTAAGTAGAGATTTAATTTCATGTTCAATTAAAGGCAGTTTTCTTCATAATATTTTTTTATATTCTGTTTGTAGTATCCGAGTATTTACTGGTAAATAAAAAGAGTTTCCTGTAATAATATATGTGACATGATTTGTTTTGTTTCTGTCAACAGAACATAAAGATTTTTGTCACATTAAAGAAAGATTTTTGTACAAATGAACAAAACAAAAAGATGTGAGGAGCCTAAATTTAAGACATTTAAACAGAACTCTTCAGAACCCGCAGTTAAATACGGGTTTTATTACAAACGCGTCAGTAGAATATTATTGTGTGTGCTGCCGGCTGCGGCCGCTGGGGGCGCTGCAGCCTCCTCCAGATGCACTCCGGGCTCCTTGCTTCTCGAACCCGACTGAAGAGTGTCTGTCCCGGGGGGCGGAAACTTCCAGTCCGGGCGGCTACGGAACCAGAAGAGGGTCCCAGTCCAACCAGTTCAAGCTGAACCCGGGTCACCGCGAACCCAGACCGGGACTGAGAGCCCGGCAGCACGCGCAGCCGCGCTTCCCCGTCTGTTTGTACCGCCCGGCCGGCAACAACGAGCTGTGACACACCACGCGCCAACTGCACGCCCGCGTGACCCCAGCGGTTCGGTTCTGCGTGTGAAGCCGAGCCGGACCGGACCGGGCTGGTCTTACCTGCTGGTGGAGCGGGACGGAGCAGCTCTCGGACGGGTTCGCACGGTTCTTCTCCAGGAGCGCTCCGGTTCGACAGGCAGGGGGCGGGCCTTTCTCCTTCTGTCCGTTTCAGAACCGATGATTGGCCCACACGGAGTGTACGTCACTTCCCTTTCAGACAGCGCCGCCGCTCATTGGCCGGCGCGTCTGCGGAGCGCTGCGGGTTTTCAGGTTGGAGGTGATGAAGAAAAAGCTCCGCGGCTGCCGGTGAAGCTCCGGTAAACCGGACCGACGGCGACACCAGCCGCGGCGGAACAAAGAAACCCAACAACAGCTCAACACGGAGACCGGGAGGCGCCAAAACAGCACGCACTCCGTGGCCAGGACGCCATTTTGGTTTTGTTGTTTTATGACGGGGCGGGGTCACGAGCTGTGACGTCACCAGCCGAGGTGGAATAAAAAAAAAAACGCGTCAAAAAGTAAGCAGATTTATAAAATAAAGATTTGACTAATTGAAGGTTGTTTTTCTTTTTTTTTGTCATTAAACAACAATTTAATTAATGAGGCTTTATTTATCCGAATTCATCACAACCCAACATAAATGTTTTCACTTAATCGAATCATTGCACCTTTTTTTAAATTATAATGTTTCTGGCACGTTAGAGGAAATTTCCACAAACGCCTCAATTAAAGGAAAAGATGATAAAATAAAAGTAATGATACAACAAAGAAGTTATTCCTCAAAAATTAAAGTAATGGCATAAAGTGGATAGTTTTATAACTTTTTTTTATAACGTTTGGCGATGTATAATTAAATACCTGCCGACTTTATTGACCTGGAAATATTAAAGCTAAATAATGACAGCATTCTTCTTGCGAATAATTATTCTAAAAGTTCCCGTCTCTGCCTGCAGAGGGCGCCATTGATCATTGATCTGTGGATGTTTTATGTGTATTGTCGCCACCTTCTGGGAAATAGTTGCGACAACAGTCACACAAACTGATATTTTTTTTTCATAATTTACTTCATCTTTGAAAAATCAAAAACTCATGACATCCCTGATAAAAGGTGATTTAAGGGTTAGTGGCGTTTTTCTTTGTTCTTGGAAAGCAGACGTTGGAGGGGGGGTGTTGGGGGGGGGGGGGGTGTCACTGAGCCTTCCTGGCTGCGGTCTCTAAACTGATCCCAGAGCAGCTCCGCGTTACGTAATCTGCTCTAATCTGTTAATCTACCCCCTTCCCCTCCCCCGCTCTGGCTCGGCTCGGCTCTCAGTCTGTTCCGACCTGCAGG
>NW_027185237.1:428537-436037 GCF_022577435.1 Embiotoca jacksoni | reverse complement strand
CTGCCGGTCTCACTGTTTGTCAGTCTGCAGGGGTGATGATGTGTCCAAGATGGCTGACAGAGGACGGTTTCGAGACTCAGCTGGCTGTTAATCATCTGGGTCACTTCCTGTTGACCAATCTGCTGGTGCCGAAGCTGAAGAGCTCCGCCCCCAGCCGCGTGGTCAACGTGTCCTCCATCGCCCATCGCGGGGGTACGACGCCTAACCTCTGACCTCTGAACCCTGACCCCGCTGACATTTCTGTGATGTTTACGATTTGTAGGATTTATTTATTTTTTATTCTTTAGGTCGACTCGACTTTGATGACCTGTTCTTCAACAGGAGGCCGTACAGCCCGCTGGAGAGCTACAGGCAGAGCAAACTGGCCAACGTCCTGTTCTCCAGGGAACTCGCCCGGCGACTCAGAGGTCCCCACAAATACCAGAAACACTCAGAGGTCCTCACAAATACCAGAAACACTCAGATGTCCTCACAAATACCAGAAACACTCAGATGTCCTCACAAATACCAGAAACACTCAGAGGTCCCCACAAATACCAGAAACACTCAGATGTCCTCACAAATACCAGAAACACTCAGATGTCCTCACAAATACCAGAAACACTCAGAGGTCCCCACAAATACCAGAAACACTCAGATGTCCTCACAAATACCAGAAACACTCAGATGTCCTCACAAATACCAGAAACACTCAGATGTCCCCACAAATACCAGAAACACTCAGATGTCCCCACAAATACCAGAAACACTCAGATGTCCCCACAAATACCAGAAACACTCAGATGTCCTCACAAATACCAGAAACACTCAGAGGTCCCCACAAATACCAGAAACACTCAGATGTCCTCACAAATACCAGAAACACTCAGATGTCCTCACAAATACCAGAAACACTCAGATGTCCTCACAAATACCAGAAACACTCAGATGTCCTCACAAATACCAGAAACACTCAGATGTCCCCACAAATACCAGAAACACTCAGATGTCCTCACAAATACCACAAACACTCAGATGTCCCCACAAATACCAGAAACACTCAGATGTCCCTGAAAATATCTACACACCAGAAACACTCAGGGAACGACTGAGGTCAGAGCTGCGATGTGATTGGCTGTTGCGATGACTGAAGCACCTGTAATAAACACACCTGTTGACACTGTCCCCCCCCCGTCCTCCTCTGTCCTCCCCCGTCCTCCTCTGTCCTCCAGACTCTGACGTGTCGTCCTTCAGTCTCCACCCGGGCGTGATCCGGACCGAGCTGGGTCGTCATGTGGAGGGCTGGTTCCCCCTGCTGGGGGCGCTGCTGAGCCTCCCGTCCCTGCTGCTCATGAAGACGCCCCGGCAGGGCTGCCAGACCAGCGTGTACTGTGCCGTGACGCCGGGCCTGGAGGGGCGGTCCGGCCGCTACTTCAGGTCGGCGCCGAGACGGGATTTTTATCTGTAAAGTTACAGAGTCGATGAAAATCAATGCAGAGTCCTCACAAGTCACAAAGATGCGTATGTGTGTGTTTTCAGTGACTGTGCAGAGCAGGAAGTGGCTCCGGAGGGGCGGGACGACGCCGCCGGGAGGAAGCTGTGGGAGGAGAGCGCCCGATTGGTCGGATTAAAGGACACATGTTGACCTCTGACCTCTGAATGTGACCTCTGCGTTCGGTAGGCAGACAGACTGCAGCGCCCCCATCGGGTCGACAGAAGAACCGAATAAATAGGAAATCTGACGTTGATCCGTTTGTTAGTTTGTTCTGGAGGCGGAGCTTCATGTTTAGTTTTTAATGTTTACAGAACAAGTTTGAACTCACGTTCTCCTCATGTTCCTTCCATGTTCTCCTCATGTTCCTTCCATGTTCTCTTCATGTTCCCTCCATGTTCTCTTCATGTTCCCTCCATGTTCTCTTCATGTTCCCTCCATGTTCTCTTCATGTTCTCTTCATGTTCCCTCCATGTTCTCTTCATGTTCTCTTCATGTTCCCTCCATGTTCTCTTCATGTTCCCTCCATGTTCTCATCATGTTCCCTCCATGTTCTCTTCATGTTCTCTTCATGTTCCCTCCATGTTCTCTTCATGTTCTCTTCATGTTCCCTCCATGTTCTCTTCATGTTCCCTCCATGTTCTCTTCATGTTCCCTCCATGTTCTCTTCATGTTCTCTTCATGTTCCCTCCATGTTCTCTTCATGTTCCCTCCATGTTCTCCTCATGTTCTCCTCATGTTCTCTTCATGTTCCCTCCATGTTCTCCTCATGTTCTCCTCATGTTCCCTCCATGTTCCTCTCTGTGTTTTTGCTTCATTGAAGACACTTTTTTTTTCTGTTCTTTGTTTCAAAGTGTTTGTAAATTTAGATTCAAATCAAATCAAATAAATGAATCCAACCTGATGAAACACATTTCTCGTTTTTTTGCTCTCGACTTTGTTAGTTCTGTTTGAAATGTACTTTTTAAATTTTAGTTCTACTTTTTCTTTGTTTTTAAAAATTAATTTCACTGGACTTTATTCCGTCTGCTTCTTCCTGTGATGTTGATGAGATTCAGAGTCATAGAGGAGGAGGAGAGGAGGAGGAGGAGGAGGAAGAGCAGGAGGAGGAGGAAAGGAGGAGGAAGAGGCGAGGAGGAGGAGGAGGAAGATGAGGAGGAGAGGAGGAGGAAGAAGAGGAGGAGGACGGGTTGGGATGTAAGGTTGGACCATGTCCTGGATGTACACTGGACCAGAACCTGGACCTCCTTCTGAGTGAGAAGGGGACGTATTCTCCTGACCTTGAGGGACACCAGTAGTGAGAGGACAAGGTTCAGACACAGATCCTCTCCAAGTTCCCCGGTAGGTGAGGTCGTTGAGGTAGGATGAGAACAGGGAGAGAGCAGAGAGACACCGAGGTCCTGAAGGAGGAAAGAAGGATCTGGTGGTTCACTGTGTCCAATGCAGCAGAAGGTCTAGAAGGATCAGGACAGAGGACAGAGAGGCTGCTCTAGCAGTGTGAAGCTGCTCAGAGACAGAAGGAGGACCGTCTCTGTTGAAACCAGACTGGTGGTCAAGAAGGTTATTATGGTGGAGATAGGAGGAGAGTTGGTTAAAGATAGCTCGCTCCAGAGTTTTAGAAAGAAAGGGAAGAAGAGAGACGGTCTGTAGTTGTTTATATTATATATTATAGTTTATATGATCAGTTTCTTCTCCGTTGCAGAGAGCTGAACGACCAGCAGGTGGCAGCAGAGTCACAGAGAAAAGAAGAAAACATGCTTCTCCTCTTCCTCACTGTTTTGATTGTTTATTTTGTTTTCACTTTTTTTTTTAATCAACCAGATTTTTTTCAGTTTTTTAACTTTACGGATGTTTTGTTTTTTTACTGCTGTGGAATCAGTTTTATTTATTTTTTCGTTTTTAAAGTTGGTATAAAAGCTGCAATATGAATACACTTTATTATTTTTTAGTTTTATTTGATGAAGGTCTGATATTTGTTTCTGAATCTTTATATAAAATGTGGAGTGTAAAGTTCGTCTTATATAAAAGTTTGAATTTCAGTGTCTTAAAATACTAACATTTAAATGTAGGCAGAAGTTGAAACGTGACTGGAGAATTTTTCCCTCCTGAAACATGTTTTAAATCATATGGAACCTGGTTGGTTAGTTAGTTGGTTAGTTAGTTGGTGATTGGTTGGTTGGTTAGTTGATGGTTGGTTGGTTAGTTTGTTGGTGATTGATTGGTTAGTTGGTGATTGATTGGTTGGTTAGTTGATGATTGGTTAGTGATTGGTTGGTTAGTTGGTTGGTGATTGATTGGTTGGTTAGTTGATGATTGGTTAGTGATTGGTTGGTTGGTTGGCTGGCCTCTTGAGTGTGTTTGGATTTGGTGGGTGGATTGGTGCGTTACGGGTCAGTCGTTCAGTCTTGTTTGTTCGATAACCAGGATAAACAGAAATACTGAGAAAAACCCAGAATTTAGAAGAAAATAACTCTGATACTCTCTGAGATCAAAGTGGTTAATTTTACAAGAAAATAAATCACAGATTCACAAAAACAAAACCGGAACGTTGTGAACGGTTTCTATTATTTGAGTTTTATTGTTTGAGGCGTGAGTTCCAGGTTGAGCAGCAGAGTTTGAAACTGAATCTGCAAAGAAACCATTCGTGTCTGAAATGCCGCTGAGCAAAGCACCAAACCACCGACTGTTCACTGCAGCTGCGCTCTGCTGCGCGTGTTTTACACACAGGACGTGCTCCTGTGTGTAAAACACGTATGTAATTCCTGGTCCTGTAACAACACGTATGTAATTCCTTGTCCTGGTTGTCGCGGCGATGGCGGATGATAAATGGGACCTGGATCGCGTTTCTGATTAAACGGGATCAGAGGGAACCTGCAGGACTAATCTGCTGCTGGTGCTGTTGTTGTTGTTGTTGTTGTTTTGAGTGTGTTGTGCCTTTAATGAAGCGTGTCGGTGGATAATCTGCAGATCAGCTTCCGTTCAGCGCTCTGACCCAGTTTGTGACCCGAGGCCGACTCCAGATCATATCGAACATCTGCCCACATCCAGACTGCTCTGAACCGGATTATCACACTGATCCAGATCTGAGACCGGCTCCAGACGCCCCCCCCTCCTCCCCCCGATTCTGGATCTGTCAGGACTGCTGAGGAGAGCTGGGTCTGTGAACACCTGCTGATCTGATCACATCTGCATCATCTTCTGGATTTCTCTTTTTTTGGGATATTTTCTGAAGTTGGTGGTTTTAAAGTTTCCACCTGATGACCTTCTGACGACCTCCTGATGACCTCCTGATGACCTCCTGACGACCTCCTGATGACCTCCTGAAGACCTCCTGACGACCACCTGATGACCTCCTGAAGATCTCCTGATGACCTCCTGATGACCTCCTGACGACCTCCTGAAGACCTCCTGACGACCTCCTGATGACCTCCTGATGACCTCCTGACGACCTCCTGACGACCTCCTGAAGACTTTCTGACGACCTCCTGAAGACCTTCTGACGACCTCCTGACGACCTCCTGACGACCTCCTGAAGACTTTCTGACGACCTCCTGAAGACCTTCTGACGACCTCCTGACGACTTTCTGACGACCTCCTGAAGATCTCCTGATGACCTCCTGACGACCTCCTGATGACCTCCTGACGACCTCCTGAAGACCTCCTGATGACCTCCTGACGACCTCCTGACGACCTCCTGAAGACCTTCTGACGACCTCCTGATGACCTCCTGAAGACCTTCTGACGACCTCCTGATGACCTCCTGACGACCTCCTGATGACCTCCTGACGACCTCCTGAAGACCTCCTGAAGACCTCCTGATGACCTCCTGACGACCTCCTGAAGACCTCCTGAAGACCTTCTGACGACCTCCTGACGACCTCCTGACGACCTCCTGACGACCTCCTGAAGACCTTCTGATGACCTCCTGATGACCTCCTGAAGCCTCCAAATGACCGTCAGCAGCTTCCTGCATTTTTCATCGGAACCAGATTTTAACGGATTTTTTACTTGCTGACGTGAAATAAAAACCTCACGTGGGCCGAAATGTTCCAAATCTTTCTTCTTTCATGTGACCTGGTTCATTTTCCCCCGTGTGGATCAACAAGAAAAAAAAGGACAAAGAGTTTAAATCCTGACCGACGTCACAGTTTCATCCTGCTGACAACTTTTATCTTTAACTTCACGACCAACAAACCTAATTTTTACAGGAAGCAGTTCAGGAAACACAGAAATCAGACGTTTGACTGTTTTTTTTATAGTCAACAATAATTCAATCAAATCTCCATTAATAATTGCGGCAACTTGAAATTTTGCAGCAAAAAAAAGTCACCTGTAAAAATAAAACTACTTTATTACATAAAATACTTGATTTTTTTTTTTTTTTGCTAATTCCTGCAATTTTACAAGAAAAAACTCCACAAAGTATTCTTAAATACTTTTTGTAAATTTGCCACAAAATGAAACGTCTTTTAAAGTATAAAAAGTAAAAGTTGTCCGTGTTTTAATGATGTTTGTGGATTAATATTACAGCTGCGGTTATTTTAAATTGTGCTGATTTGGACTTTATGTCCAGTTGGTTTGTTTAATCAACATCAATGCTTCATAGTCTGTCAGATCGTCGCGTGTTTGTATCGACGAGATCAGAAATAAATGTTTTCCTGTGAACTCAAAGAGGATTTAAAAAAAAAGTTTATTAATACAATTTTTGTCTGTAAAAGAATCATTGTTTTAAATGTGTTATATAAATCAATTGACATCTGATCTCTCAGTTTATTTAAAAAAAAAAAATCTATTTTAAAATCAATATATTTGGAGACACGTGGTTTTTATTGGACATGAAGGGGACGTTGAACTGTAATAACACCGTCAGACAGATGTAGTAAAGTAAAAGTATTTATCTCTGAGATTTAGTGGAAGTATAAAGACGCATAAAATTGGAAAAACTAAAGTACCAAAACCTCCAATTTGTACTTAAGTGCAGTTTTTGAATAAATGTACTCAGTTATATCATGAGGATATAATATCGGTGTATTACTGTTGTATTCATCTGCAGTGTCCCGATCCAGGTCCACCGGAGGGGGGCGCTGTGGGGCTGCCGAGGAGCCGCTGAGCCAGCAGGGAGTCCAGGGGAGAAAGAGAAGGAGGAGGAGGAGGAGGAGGAGGAGTAACCGGACACCGACTCGCAGAGCGGCTCCCGGCCGGTCAGAGCGCAGCGGAGCCCGGCAGCAGCAGCGAGCAGCAGCGGGGACGACGAGCAGAGTCACACCGGGGACCAGCAGCCGAGCAGCGGCGGAGCAGCGGCGGAGGCTCCGGTCCTCCCTGACCGGAATTTAACCGGGTTTTTACCCGCTTTTTTATCTCCTCCTCCCGCCGGGGTGACGCGCACTGTGGACGAATAACGGAGTTACCGTGAAAGTGGGTGAAGTCCCGTCGTCCGACCGCCGCCGGCAGCCTGACAGCCGCCAGCATGAAGAAGAACAACTCCGGGAAACGGGTGAGTGTTAACGGAACCGACGGCGGCCAGCGGTGGCTCGTGACGGCCGCTTTTATCCCGTTAAACCGAAGCTCGAGGAACAAAAGCCTCAAGGATTAGTTCGAGCCTTTATTTTGAAGGCGAGGAGAGCCGCTCGCTGCTTCGGAGACTTCCGGGTTTCAGAATAAGGGCGTTTATGTGTTTGATGTAAAAACAGTTTTAAAAAGTAAAAAAAACGAAAACAAAAACACAACAAAGAGACATGATGTGTTTCAGGAGTGAACCGACCCGAGTCAGAACCGGGTCACGGAGAGTCACATGAAGAAAAACGGAGCGGAGTGACGGTTAATCCGCCGACCAGCTCCGGTCTCACGTTACAGCCGTTTAATGGACTTACATAATAAACATCTGACCCACAAACACCCTGAACGCACCACAGACTGGACTCACACCAACCGTCCTAACAGAGACCCTGAACGCACCACATACTGGACTCACACCAACTGTCCAAACCCAGACCCTGAACGCACCACAGACTGGACTCACACCAACTGTC
>NW_027185237.1:411037-421037 GCF_022577435.1 Embiotoca jacksoni | reverse complement strand
TGTTTACCTGTGTTACCTGTGTTGTTGACCTGTGTTACCTGTGTTGTTTACCTGTGTTACCTGTGTTGTTTACCTGTGTTACCCGTGTTGTTTACCTGTGTTACCCGTGTTGTTTACCTGTGTTACCTGTGTTGTTTACCTGTGTTACCCGTGTTGTTGACCTGTTACCCGTGTTGTTTACCTATGTTACCTGTGTTGTTTACCTGTGTTGTTGACCTGTGTTACCCGTGTTGTTTACCTGTGTTACCCGTGTTGTTTACCTGTGTTACCCGTGTTGTTTACCTGTGTTACCTGTGTTGTTTACCTGTGTTACCCGTGTTGTTGACCTGTGTTACCCGTGTTGTTTACCTGTGTTACCTGTGTTGTTTACCTGTGTTACCTGTGTTGTTTACCTGTGTTGTTTACCTGTGTTACCTGTGTTGTTTACCTGTGTTACCCGTGTTGTTGACCTATGTTACCTGTGTTGTTTACCTGTGTTGTTTACCTGTGTTACCTGTGTTGTTTACCTGTGTTACCCGTGTTGTTGACCTGTGTTACCCGTGTTGTTTACCTGTGTTACCTGTGTTGTTGACCTGTGTTACCCGTGTTGTTTACCTGTGTTACCTGTGTTGTTGACCTGTTACCCGTGTTGTTTACCTATGTTACCTGTGTTGTTTACCTGTGTTGTTGACCTGTGTTACCCGTGTTGTTTACCTGTGTTACCCGTGTTGTTTACCTGTGTTACCCGTGTTGTTTACCTGTGTTACCTGTGTTGTTTACCTGTGTTACCTGTGTTGTTTACCTGTTACCTGTGTTGTTTACCTGTGTTACCTGTGTTGTTTACCTGTGTTACCTGTGTTGTTGACCTGTGTTACCCGTGTTGTTTACCTGTGTTACCCGTGTTGTTTACCTGTGTTACCCGTGTTGTTTACCTGTGTTACCTGTGTTGTTTACCTGTGTTACCTGTGTTGTTTACCTGTTACCTGTGTTGTTTACCTGTGTTACCTGTGTTGTTTACCTGTGTTACCTGTGTTGTTGACCTGTGTTACCCGTGTTGTTTACCTGTGTTACCCGTGTTGTTTACGTGTTGCGTTCTGCCTGTGTGTGCAGGTGAAGGAGCTGGGTCGGGCTGACGAGGTGTTGGATCTGTCCGACTACGAGCGCTGTGAGGAAATCAGGAAGAACAAGAGTCGAAGCAAAAAGAACCACAGCAAATTCAGACTGCAGCGCTGCAGCTCACCGGGCAACACGGTACACACCTGAACACACCTGAACACACCTGAACACACCTGAACACACACCTGAACACACCTGAACACACCTGAACACACCTGAACACACCTGAACACACACCTGAACACACCTGAACACACACCTGAACACACACCTGAACACACACCTGAACACACACCTGAACACACCTGAACACACCTGAACACACACCTGAACACACACCTGAACACACACCTGAACACACCTGAACACACACCTGAACACACCTGAACACACCTGAACACACACCTGAACACACACCTGAACACACCTGAACACACACCTGAACACACACCTGAACACACCTGAACACACACCTGAACACACACCTGAACACACACCTGAACGCTGCCTCGCAGGTTCAGTCTGAACTCACCACACTTTTTTCTCGACAGCAACACACTCAGCAGATGTCCTCAAATACCCAGAATGCCCTAGGGAGGAGGGGAGAGGGAGGGAGGGAGGAGGAGGAGGAGGGGAGGAGGGGGGGATCAGTTGTTCTGCAGATTGGGTGGCAGCTTCTGTTACACAGACACACACAGGCTTGTCTTTCAGTACACGTGGGGACCATCAATGACATAATGCATCCTTAAAGTTTAGAAAGACTTGTTGGCAGCCATCTTGTTCTGGTGACATCACCGACAACCAGGGGGTGGAGACCTGGTGTGGAAGCCCCGCCTCCTGCCCCGCCCACAGTAACTGCTGGCAGCACAGATACACACACACACACACACACACACAGATACACACACACACACACACACACACACACACACACACACACACACACACACACACACAGACACACACACACACACACACACACACACACACACACACACACTCCCTGCTGCCTTCTGAAGCCTCAGTGGGAGACACATCACCAGATGGCTGTGTGTGTGTGTTGTGTGTGTGTGTGTGTGTGTGTGTGTGTGTGTGTGTGTGTGTGTGTGTGTGTGTGTGTGTGTGTGTTGTAGGTTCCTAACCTGGTCTTCCTGGCCGTCAGTCCGGAGGAGAAAGAGTCGTGGATCAACGTTCTGAACGGCGCCATCACTCGAGCCAAGAACCGGATCCTGGATGAGGTTCGGATCAGAACACGCCTCCTTTTATTAATCTGAAGGGACGTAAACAGGAAGTAGATAATATATAATAATATGAGATAAATCAGCTTCAAGACTTTTTGGAACAACTTGGAGCTTTTTTAGTATTTTTTAGGAACGTTTTTGAGCGTTTTATCTTGTTTTGGGTCGACAGGCTTTAACAGGTTTATTGGTGGTTTCTGGTTCTTTGTTGGAACTTTTCATCAGTTTCTTTGGTTTAATTTGAAACATGTTTGGTTTGTGAACAGAACGTTTTTGTTCAGTTCTTCAGGATGTATTTTGGCATTTTTGGACGGTTTCAGAACGTTTTGGATGGACAGTGTTGGACAGTATAAAAGCATCCGATATTTATCATCCTGTTATCATAATAATAAAAGTTAAAAACTCATCTTAATGGACTTATTTTTATGGATTTACATCAGCAGAATAAAATGTTGAGTTGAATCTGAACATCGTCGCTGTAACCGAGGAGAAGTTTCAGTTCTCAGTTTAGAAAGCAGCGTTTCCTGTTTGCTGTGTTTATTTATATCAGAGCAGCAACTCTTTCCACCCGTCAATACTCCGATCGATACTCCGATCGATACTCCGATCGATACTCCGATCGATACTCCGATCGATACTCCGATCGATAGTCTTCTCCCTCGTGTTCCCGGCTGAGCTGCTGCTTATTGACGTCGTGATGTTTTCCATCCAGGAACTCTTGGAAAAGTCTGAAATCAAAAGCGTGTGAAGTTGATAAAAATATAAAGTTTAGTATTTAAATTCAATGAATTTTCTGTTTTATGAAGCAGCAACATCTCAAACCAAACGTTCGACAGTCGCTGACGCTCGAATTCACTGAACGAAACAAACTTTTTATTTCAGGTGACCGTCGAGACTCAACTTTCTCATCTCACACGAGATCGAGTGAAAATTCCTCATAATCGACGTCTGCCGACCAGAGGACACCTGCTGACTGTGGTCAGTGTGATGCTCCTCCTCCTCCTTCCTCCTCCTCCTTCCTACTCCTCCTTCCTCCTCCTTCTTCCTCCTCCTCCTCCCTTCTCCATCCTCCTCCTCCTTCTTCCTCCTCCTCCTCCCTCCTGCTCCTCCTTCCTCCTCCCTTCTCCATCCTCCTCCTCCTTCTTCTTCCTCCTCCTCCCTCCTGCTCCTCCTCCTCTCTCCTCCTCCTCCCTTCTCCTTTCTCCCTCCTCCTCCTCCTCCTTCCTCCTCCTGTCTCCCTCCTCCTCCTCCTCCTCCTCCCTCTTCCTCCTCAGAGTCTGGTACCGGTCGGTGACCCTCCTCCTCTCCTCTCCATCCGGTAGGCCTCCACCTCCTCCTCCTCCGATGGGATGCTGACTCTGGACCTAATCCAGGAGGAGGACGCCGCGCCTCCTCAGGGGTCCGACGTGCGCTTCAGGGTCGACTTGGACAAATGTGCGTCCCACCTCAGCCCGGACTACCCGAGGTCCAAGACGGACGGCGCCCTCTCGGCCCGGACCGCCGAGGCCTCTGGGAAGTCTCAGAGCCTCCCCCGGGAGGTGGCGGTGGTTTGGGAGCAGACGGGCGGCGCCCCGACCGGCCAGCCGGGGAACCGGCTGACGACGGCGGAGAAGAACCGCTGCGCCTCCATGGACGAGATCCTCTCGCACTCGGACGGCAAATCTGCAAAGAACAAAACGACGTCTCGTTCGTCGGCGTCGTCGCCCGTCGGCACGGCGACGCCCGTCGGCCGGCTGCAGGGGCTCATCGGCCAGAAGCTGGAGAAGACGGAGCGGCTGCTGACGGAGGCGCGAGGAGACGGCGAGGGGGAGCGGGGGAAGGGGAAGGGCGGGAAGGAGTCGACCGAAGCGGCGCGAGCCGAAGCCGAGAGACTCCTGAAGGAGGCGGCGGCGGCGTGGAGGCAGGCCCACGAGGTGCTGGAGGAGGTGAAGGAGCTGAGGGCGTTGTACCGGCAGCTGGACTCCAGCGCCACCGTCAGCCCCGCCAACAGCACCAAACTCACCCCGACCGCCTGATCTCAGCCGGCGCTCGGCTTGTTCGACGGACTTCACACGAAGCTGCTGACAACTGGACGAACCACTTTTAAATTATTTGGAATAATTCAGGTTTTAAGTTTTCCAGAAACCAGAACTGTCGGTACAAAAAAAAAAAAACGTCTTCAGGAAATATAACGAGTAGCAGAAACGTAACTGAAGACATTTCCAGGGACCCTTAAAGTTATAGATTGCACAAATGTCCTCAGCTGAGGTCGGTTTTAGGGTCACGTTCATCTCTGTACCTCCAACAGAACATTCAGTCGTTTTGCCTTTTTAGCTTCAGCGGTGTTTCAGGTCCAGCTGCTCCTCAGACGGTCGCTCGGGGAGATTCGGAAACCGCCTCCGGTCTTTCCCGCGCTCGGTTGTCGAAGGTGTCCGATATCTGTAACCTCCTCTTTCCTTAAGGTGCTCCGGCTCGGAGCTGCGGTCGGACGATCATCCGTTACAGGACGTTCACACGTACAGATTCTGTTCTTTTTATGTCCCGATAACTTGTGAAAGACTCGTCGAGGTTTCTCCTCCGGTTGGCGTCGTGAAAAACAAACAAATCAACACGATTGGTGTCCAGCAGATGTTTGAACTGCGTCGGAGTATATTTCCATCAAAAGTTTTGAAGTAACTAAAAAGGTTCCTCCTGCGGTTCAGCAGCATTTTCCACGGTGGTCAAAATCCCTACGAAGGTTTGAGAAACGAGTCGATCATGATAAACGAAGTGTCGCGATGACCCCGCCCCCAAAAAAGCTCCTGAACCTTGAGGAAGTACGATCGGTTCCTCTGGTGGAAAAGTTCTTCCAAAAATTCCTGCAATAGAAAAACACATCTTTTGTCCGATTTCTCAGTCGAGCCGACAGGTAACAAGTCTGTCGACGTCCCGTCTGGTTGAATCTGTACGCGTGAAACGTACCGACGACCTCGACACACCGGAGGACAACGAAGAAAAGCAGCTTCACCGGAAACCGGCGGACCGACCGGCGCCTCGCCGTCGCCCTTCGGACCGACCGGCGCCTCGCCGTCGCCCTTCGGACCGCTGAGCTGCGTTGCCTTCGAACTGAATGAATTATAGTCAAGTTTGTTTTAGGGAAACTTAGCTGTCGTCAAAGTGAATGAAAAAGTGCCAAGAAGGAAGTTTAGAGACGAGAACCTGTGAATCACTTTGGATTCTGTATATTTTTGTTTTGTGGATTCTTTTTAACGTCTTCGGGCGAAAGTTGAAGCAGTCGAAGGTACGAACGCCGTGTGAATATGAAGACTTCTTGAACGTTGTCCGACGGTGACTCGTTCTGCCTCTCAGAGGTTTTTATTTGATTTTTTTCAACCACATCGGTACAAAATACAACCAACGGTAGACGTAGCGAAGGTGGAGGAACCAACTCGGGTCGTTTTCTCGTCCGGAGCTTTTCGACTCCGTCGCTTCGCCTTCTTGAGCAAAAACAATAAAAAATGAATTCCCCGAAAAAACTCCCCGCTCGTCATTTCCTGTTTGAATCGAAGGAGATTCAGATTTCCTCGACGGCTCCGGTACCTTCAGAACCCGTCGGTGGACCTTCTCTCTCCTGAAAGAACCCGTTCTTATTTCAGCTCTTTAGTTTCATTCTTAATGAGTAAGAAACAACGTTTTGCTGAAGAAGTCGTGCGATCGTTGGTCGAAAGCTCTGAAAGAAACTCTGATTTGATGAAGTGAAATGAAGTCTTCCTGAATCTGGACCCAGTTTGGTTTTTCTGTTGAGGCGGGTCCAGTTCGATCCAAATGGTTCCTTTCCAACATTATAAACTTTGTTTGTGACCATTTGCTGTTTTTTGTTCAAACTTGAATTGGTACCGGTTCCGTCCATGTCAGGTCGGGTTCGATGTTTTGGACCTTTAAACGCTATGCAAGCTGTGAAACGAGCCGCCGGCGTCGGAGACGAGTCGACCTCCGACCTCCGACTCTTCTTCGCTGGAAACTCATCTATAAATGAAGAACCGGACGAATTCTCACAACTTCGACCCGTTTTCTACCTGAAGACACGAACTGTGACGGGTCAGAACCCGCCGAGTCGGCACAACGAACTCGCGCAAAAATCTGAAGTTAGAATACTTAAAAATTATAGTAATTTGATCGAATAATGAAAATATAGTTCAGTTTTCCAAAATATTAAACAAATTATGATCGTTGGTGAGTTTTGGAAGTTTAAAAATGTTGTTTTATTTAATACAATTTGAATGAAATCACTTACAATGATAAAAAATTAAAAGTTCTGACTTCAACATTTAGATATTTAGTTAGTAGTTTGATATTTCTGATCAAACAAAACAAACAAACTAAAACCGGACAAAATGAACTTC
This sequence comes from Embiotoca jacksoni, assembly GCF_022577435.1. Classification (NCBI taxonomy): domain Eukaryota; kingdom Metazoa; phylum Chordata; class Actinopteri; family Embiotocidae; genus Embiotoca; species Embiotoca jacksoni. Next base: position 414,343 of record NW_027185237.1, on the reverse strand, counting down.
TTATTTGTTTTCAGGTTGAAACGACGTCACGAGAATCGACCTGCGCAGTTTCAAACAATCAGTCGTCACTCAGAGAAAAGTTTTATTTTTTTAAAGGAGATTTAAACTTTTTGTAAAAACATTCCCGCGCTGGTGGAAGGAACGCGTCCTGAGCTCCGTGTGCTGGAAGATGAAGAGCGACGGTTGAACGGAGACGTTTCAGATTCACGAACACCAGCAGCTCCTTTAACCGCGTCTTCCTGTGTCTTTTTCACGGCTGTTTATTTCGTGCTGTTTGTTCTCTGCTGCTGGAGCCTTAAACCAGAGAGCATGATGGGAAACGTAGTCCAGTAGTGATGTGAACAGCATCAGTTCATGTGCTAAAAATAAAACCTGCAAACTGAACTTGGATCTGTGACGTCTCATTAAACCGCTGACGAGGAACCCGTCGAGTGTGTGTGTGTGAGAGTAACTGTGTGTGTGTGTGTGTGTGTGTAACTGTGTGTGTGTGTGAGTAACTGTGTGTGTGTGTGTGTGTGTGTGTAACTGTGTGTGTGTGTGTGTGAGTAACTGTGTGTGTGTGTGTGTGTGTGAGTAACTGTGTGTGTGTGTGTGTGAGTAACTGTGTGTGTGTGTGTGTGTGAGAGTAACTGTGTGTGTGTGTGAGCAACTGTGTGTGTGTGTGAGTAACTGTGTGAGTAACTGTGTGTGTGTGTGTGAGTGTGAGTAACTGTGTGTGTGTGTGTGTGAGTAACTGTGTGTGTGTGTGTGTGTGTGAGTAACTGTGTGTGTGTGTGTGAGTAACTGTGTGTGTGTGTGTGTGTGTGTGAGTAACTGTGTGACTGTGTGTGTGTGTGTGAGTAACTGTGTGTGTGTGTGTGTGTGTGTGAGTAACTGTGTGAGTAACTGTGTGTGTGAGTGTGTGAGTAACTGTGTGTGTGTGTGTGTGTGAGTAACTGTGTGTGAGTAACTGTGTGTGTGTGAGTCTGTGTGAGTAACTGTGTGTGTGTGTGAGTGTGTGAGTAACTCTGTGTGTGTGTGTGTGTGTGTGAGTAACTGTGTGTGTGAGTAACTGTGTGTGTGTGTGTGTGTGAGTAACTGTGTGTGTGTGTGTGTGTGTGAGTAACTGTGTGTGTGTGTGTGAGTAACTGTGTGTGTGTGTGTGTGTGTGTGAGTAACTGTGTGAGTAACTGTGTGTGTGTGTGTGAGTGTGTGAGTAACTGTGTGTGTGTGTGTGTGTGAGTAACTGTGTGTGAGTAACTGTGTGTGTGTGAGTCTGTGTGAGTAACTGTGTGTGTGTGTGAGTGTGTGAGTAACTGTGTGTGTGTGTGTGAGTAACTGTGTGTGTGTGTGTGTGTGTGAGTAACTGTGTGTGTGTGAGTCTGTGTGAGTAACTGTGTGTGTGTGTGAGTGTGTGAGTAACTGTGTGTGTGTGTGTGAGTAACTGTGTGTGTGTGAGTGTGTGTGTGAGTAACTGTGAGTAACTGTGTGTGTGTGTGAGTGTGTGAGTGAGTAACTCTGTGTGTGTGAGTGTGTGAGTAACTGTGTGTGTGTGTGTGTGTGTGAGTAACTCTGTGTGTGTGTGAGTAACTGTGTGTGTGTGTGTGTGTGTGTAACTGTGTGTGTGTGTGAGTAACTGTGTGTGTGTGTGTGTGTGTGTGTAACTGTGTGTGTGTGTGTGTGTGTGTGTGTGTGTGTGTGAGTAACTGTGTGTGTGTGTGTGTGTGTGAGTAACTGTGTGTGTGTGTGTGAGTAACTGTGTGTGTGTGTGTGTGTGTGAGAGTAACTGTGTGTGTGTGTGAGCAACTGTGTGTGTGTGTGAGCAACTGTGTGTGTGTGTGAGTAACTGTGTGAGTAACTGTGTGTGTGTGTGTGAGTGTGAGTAACTGTGTGTGTGTGTGTGTGTGTGAGTAACTGTGTGTGTGTGTGTGAGTAACTGTGTGTGTGTGTGTGTGTGTGAGTAACTGTGTGAGTAACTGTGTGTGTGTGTGTGAGTGTGTGAGTAACTGTGTGTGTGTGTGTGTGTGAGTAACTGTGTGTGAGTAACTGTGTGTGTGTGAGTCTGTGTGAGTAACTGTGTGTGTGTGTGAGTGTGTGAGTAACTCTGTGTGTGTGTGTGTGTGTGAGTAACTGTGTGTGTGTGTGTGAGTAACTGTGTGTGTGTGTGTGTGTGTGTGTGTGAGTAACTGTGTGTGTGTGTGTGTGAGTAACTGTGTGTGTGTATGAGTGTGTGAGTAACTGTGTGTGTGTGTGTGTGTGAGTAACTGTGTGTGTGTGAGTGTGTGTGTGAGTAACTGTGAGTAACTGTGTGTGTGTGTGAGTGTGTGAGTAACTGTGTGTGTGTGTGTGTGAGTAACTGTGTGTGTGTGAGTGTGTGAGTGAGTAACTCTGTGTGTGTGTGTGTGTGAGTGTGTGAGTAACTGTGTGTGAGTAACTGTGTGTGTGTGTGTGTGAGTAACTCTGTGTGTGTGTGAGTAACTGTGTGTGTGTGTGTGTGTGTGTGTGTGTGTGTGTGTGTGTGTGTGTGTGTGAGTAACTGTGTGTGTGTGTGAGTGTGTGAGTAACTGTGTGTGTGTGTGTGTGTGAGTGTGTGAGTAACTCTGTGTGTGTGAGTGTGTGAGTAACTGTGTGTGTGTGTGTGTGAGTAACTGTGTGTGTGTGTGAGTAACTGTGTGAGTAACTGTGTGTGTGTGAGTAACTCTGTGTGTGTGTGTGTGAGTGTGTGAGTGTGTGAGTAACTGTGTGTGTGTGTGTGTGTGTGAGAGTGTGTGAGTAACTGTGTGTGTGAGTGTGTGAGTAACTGTGTGTGTGTGTGTGTGTGTGAGTAACTGTGTGTGAGTAACTGTGTGTGTGTGAGTGTGTGAGTAACTCTGTGTGTGTGTGTGTGTGTGTGTGTGAGTAACTGTGTGTGAGTGTGTGAGTAACTGTGTGTGTGTGTGTGAGTAACTGTGTGTGTGTGTGTGAGTAACTGTGTGTGTGTGTGTGTGTGTGTGTGTGTGAGTAACTGTGTGAGTAACTGTGTGTGTGTGTGAGTGTGTGAGTAACTGTGTGTGTGTGTGTGTGTGTGAGTAACTGTGTGTGTGTGAGTGTGTGAGTGTGTGAGTAACTGTGTGTGTGTGTGTGTGAGTGTGAGTAACTGTGTGTGTGAGTGTGTGAGTAACTGTGAGTAACTGTGTGTGTGTGTGAGTGTGTGAGTAACTGTGTGTGTGTGTGTGTGAGTAACTGTGTGTGTGTGAGTGTGTGAGTGAGTAACTCTGTGTGTGTGTGTGTGTGAGTGTGTGAGTAACTGTGTGTGAGTAACTGTGTGTGTGTGTGTGTGAGTAACTC
>NW_027185237.1:308537-406037 GCF_022577435.1 Embiotoca jacksoni | reverse complement strand
TGCAGTAACAGTCAAAATACTTCCGAAGGAGTCGGTCCCAGAGTGCACAGCTTTAAGAAACCGTCCAATCAGAGAGCCTTCGGATCAACTTTTTGGACCAATCAGTCGCCGCTGAGACTCATGGGTAGTGTTCTTATTTGGAGTCACAGACGGAGACGGAGGCGGAGCTAAGCATCAGGAGAAACATTTTGGAGGGAAATCTGATCAGCTGATCGACAATCAATAAACAAATCAAACACACCTGAAGGAGATTCAACGGAAACAGAAGTCAGAGTTTCCTCTCGGCCGACAGACTTTATGAAAAAAAAATGATGATGAAGAATAAAAACGTTCCGTAAAGACGTGTTTGATAACGATGTCGGAGGAACATCGTTGGTTCAGTTTCTTCTGTCGTCCGTCAGCTTTGATGTGAATTTAAAATCTGCGCTTAAAAAAAACTCAGACTTCAAAAATAAAATATAAAAAGTCACGTGACTTCGTGAACTCCGACCCCAACAGCTGTGAGGAAGAGGAGACCTTCCTGTTAACGGGAGGATTAGCGCCACCTGCTGTTCATCAGAAACACAAAGTCACGTTTTATTTGACGGATTTTCTTTCAGTTAAAATTCGTTTGAAAAGGAGCGACATGTTTGATGAAGATTAAATCTGAACGTCTGAACTGGAACTTCGTTGATGTTCTTATTCTGTTGTAGAATTTCTTATAAAAAAACAAGTTTTCACATGAAATTGAGTTTCCTGTTGATCAGCTGATCACGTTACCACGGTAACGGCGGGCTTTCTCCTGTGCCTGATCTCCAGTCGGTCTGCAGCTCTTGCGCCAAGCCCAGCAGGGGGAGGGGGGTGGGGGTCAGAGGTCACTGGAAGAGAGAGGGGGGATGGGGGAGGGAGGTTGAGCTACTCGTCATCGTCGTCGTCACCTTCGTCCTCCGCTTCTCTCTTCCTCTTCTCCCCCTGAACGCCGGCGCCGTCCTCGTCTGAGGAGGTCAAATCATTCACGTTTAAACAGACTTACAAATACAAAATCATTATTAATTATCAATAAATAAAATGATTTTGTTCCTGGAAAAAGTCACAATTTAAAGATAAATCACAGAATAAAGTTATATAACAAAAATATAAAAGCAAACTTCAAATTTTACCAACAAAAGCAAAATTAATAGTAAGTATAGAATTATTTACATTATGAGAAAAAAAATTTTGGTTAAAATATTTGATAAAAATGTATCTGAAGGAAAAAAGTCAGAATTTAAATAAAAACAAACTGATTAGAGAATAAATTTGCAATTTTAAGAAAAAGTTTTGAAAAACAAAAACAGTGTAAGCTTGATATTTGCACAATTACAGTTCAAAGAAAATTACAATTATAAATATAGTTATAAAACTACTTTAAAGCATCAAAAGTTCAAATGTTCAAACTCAGAGAAAAAAAAAAAAAATCAAGAATTAAATTAAAACTTGAGGAAAAATAACATTTCGTCTGAAAAGTAATAATTTCAATAAATTTCCAGCTTAATGAATAAAGTTTGAAGAACTTTTTGTTTTTATGATGATAAAATTGTAAAACGTGAATTCAAGAAGACACAGCAGATTTGTTTTGTTACATATTAACATGAGAAACTTTGATGTTTAGTATTTACAGTATTTTCTGTTGACCCTAAACACATCCTGACTTTCATCAACACCTACCTCCATCCTCCTCTTCCTCCTCATCTTCCTCTTCCTCCACGTAATCTCCGTCGTCCTCTTCATCCTGAAAGGAGGAAACAGGAAGCGGCTCGTCACATTGGACGGGACAAAGAGCGCCCCCCAGTGGTCACCGCGTGGACTCGCTCCACCTCTGAGGACTCACCTGGATTCCCTCCTTCATCAGGTAGGACAGGCCCACCTCGTCGTCGTCTCCTTCAGAGCCTTCCTCCTCCTCGTCATCATCCTCGTCGTCGTCATCGTCGTCTCCAGGCGGGCCGGCCTCGTCATCGTCGTCTGAAACAAAATGTCACAACACGTTTGTTCTTTGGACCGAAGCAGCGACAAAAAGAGCAGGAAACCGAAACGTTAACGTGATAAAAGGTTCGTTAAACCTGAAAGACTTTTATTTTGAAGGCAAAAACTGCAGTTCCTCAAGTGTCCACCTGTCCAGCAGCGGGTCGGTCCCCAAACCACCTTCAAACTTTACAGCAGAAATAAACACATTTACACGGTTTCGGTCCTTTTAGATAATTTCCTCGTTCATGATAACGGTACAAATTTGTTGTTGTTGTTTAAGTTGTACTAAAGCTTAAAGTTCTGCAGAATTAAGGGGCGGGGCTGCTTTGACTGACAGGTGGGTGGAGTCACTTTGGGCAAGCCTCTTCATTCCCACCTTGGCTCCGCCCACACACCACCTCCTTGAAGATGTTTGGATCAGGCGGGAGGACGGCTCACCAGCAGCTTCAGCTTCAACTGCAAATGTTTCTGCTTTTCAAAATAAAACGCAGGTGTTCTCACCGTGGTCGGCGTCGGAGTCGGGCACCTCGTTGTCCTCCTGGTCGTACCCGTCCAGGTAGGTGAGCTGAGGCAGCAGCTCGAACACGCCGTCCCGGTAGTCGTCCAGCGTGGTGACCTCACAGCTGTACAGGTCCAGACTCTTCAGGTTCTTCAGGTTCTGCTGCAGGACGACACGACACCGAGTCAAACCGAGTCCTCAGACACGCCGGCTAGGCCCGGCCCGGCTCGGCCCGGCCCGGAGACTTACCAGAACCTCGATGCTGCTCAGCTCTTTGATTTTGTTCCCGCTCAGGTTCAGGTACGTCAGGTTGGGACATTTCTCCGCCAGCTTGTCCAAACCTCCGGAGATGATGTTGTCGCTCACCTCCAACTGAAACAACAACCGGCAAAAACACACAACAGTCATCCACTTCATTCATATTATTTATAATAAACAAAACAGAACTTCTGCTTTCAGATAATAACTTGAATATCTCCAAAGCGTTCATCAAATTACCAGAAATAAGTTTGTGGTGTCACATCTGGTTTATTTATATATTTTATATTCTTTAAACATGTTAGAAAAGAATCTAACCAAAACAAGCCGCTTCGTGTCTTTTGAGGTCCTTTCTTTGAAACTGTGTGGACGCCACGATGTGAATATGTGAAATTGTACGTTTCTGAGAGCTGCTGTTGTTATTGTGACATTAAATATAATAAATATGTGCCGACCTTGCGTAGTTTGGGCAGCGAGGGCAGTTTTGCAAGCGAGCTGAGGCCGACGTTCACCATGCTGAGGATCTCCAGCTCCGCGTACTCGTCCGTCAGTCCTTCCACCTCCCCGTCGCTGGAGCGGCAGTTATCCACCACCAGCTCAGCCACCTGACGACAACAACAACAACAACAACAACAACATGTGACTTCCTCCTTCCTTCAACACCTGTTTCACCACTAAACCTGCAGGAACAGTAAGTACGTATTCATTTCAGCCATATTAATATCCAGCTGGAATAATAAATATATAACAAATCAATTATCAGGACTTTTAATTTTAATTTTCTTTTGCAGAATGAATATTTATTACACATGAAAAAATGTACAGGCAAAGTTTATGATGGATTATACAAGATAATAACAGTCTATATTACTTATTTTTTTAATATGATAAAAGTGGTTTGGTTACAAAATTCATTTAATTATTAATTTAAGGGAGACAAACTTTAATAATCACCATCAAACTTTTGTCAGATGATACCTGATATTTTTTGTATCGCAAGTTTTGTTAATTCTTTTATGTTTTCCATCAACCAAACAACATGTTGATATATGATAACTGTTGGTGAATTTAGGACAAATCTACAGCTGTAAGGACAAAGAGTCGTCAAATAAACATTTAAAAGACGTGTTTTGGACGTTTTCTTTCCGCTGGTCTGAGATTTTGGTCCCGAACCGGAAGTTCCAGTGAATCATCTCTCCGGATAAACACTCTCTGATGAACCGTCACCGTGAATCGATCGGTGTCATTAACACGAACAGAGCTGTTTGAACACCGACAGGTAGACCGGAACACCTGTACACCGGAACACCTGTAGACCGGAACACCTGTACACCGGAACACCTGTAGACCGGAACACCTGTAGACCGGAACACCTGTACACCGGAACACCTGTAGACCGGAACACCTGTACACCGGAACACCTGTAGACCGGAACACCTGTACACCGGAACACCTGTAGACCGGAACACCTGTACACCTGTAGACCGGAACACCTGTACACCGGAACACCTGTAGACCGGAACACCGCAGCCCCCTCGCGGTTACCGATCACCGGCAGCACGGAGTCGTGAATCTTTCGGTAAAGGAGGGAAACGCATCCGGCCGTCTCGGATCGATTCATCGAATAAACCAGTGCCCGAAACCACCTCACCTGGCCGGGCACACAGCTGCGGAGTTATCTTCTTCATCCAAGTTCACCACACACCAAACTACATGTAATGTTTGTGCGATTTAAGAACCGTGCTGGCGGAGATCTTCACCCCAAAACACGGCAGGGTGGGCGGGAACGGCAGCTCTTAAAAACTTTAGAAACGGAATAAAAGGCTGCTGGTGGATTAAAAGCACACCGAACTGACCCCCAACACCCGAGAACATGTAAGAAATCTTTAAAAGGCGCTGGAGCACAAACGCCCGTCGGCATCCGACCGAGTCGAGGATTAAAACGTGAAGTCTGGTTCGACGCGCCATCAGATTACGAGCATCGTGGATCACCAACTATTTACCACTGAAGGTTAAAATGGGAGCCCGCTCGGGCACCGCGGTCAACCGGGGGCGTTTAAACACATGGAACCGAAACCAAGCCTAACATGGGCGGCGGTATTTGTCGACTTGCTGCCGACGACCAGCGCCGATCCTCCGCCTGCCGAGGACGGCTTCTCCGCAGGTTAGCCTGTTAGCTCATCCGTTAGCTGCGCGAGGCTCGCGCGAGGCTCCCCGCACGGGAAGTGGGAGCGCGAGAGAGCGAGCGAGCCTTCCCGCGGCGGGCTCCTCCGGCGGCGGAGGAGGAAGCTCCTCCGGTACCGGAGCCTCCTCCTCCGGTGCCGCCGGAGCTTCCTCCATGTTGGAGCCACCGAGAAGTTGTTTTCAAAACGGGTCAAAATGTCGGAGGCGGACGGCCGGAGGGGCTCATTTCACGCCGCGGAGGAAACTCGACGTCCGCTCTGATGACCGTTTCCAGCATCGTCATGTCGGTTTGACTCGGCATCCTTCACCGGTTCCTTATGGAAATAAATCAATACAATCCCGCACTGTTGTAGTTACTCACCTCCGCGGGATTTTTGTTCCTAAGCTCCAGGCTAATCCTCTTCTTCATCTCCATGTTGAAGCCCGAACAGAGGGCGAAAAAACAAAGTGTAACAAAGACAAACTGAAATAAAAGACGGTTCACTGCAGCCCTCCTTCTCCAGCGGACATCAGGCGACAACTAAACCTCCATGTTCCTGCTGCCCGACCACCACATGTAGGCCACGCCCACCCTCATTAATATTCATCTGTTTTAGAATTGTGGCCTGTTATTTGTCCAAAGACGAACCCTTCACCAAGCCCCGCCTCTTCAGCGTATTATGCAAAACTCTTGTCTGCCATTGGCCGGAAACCTAAAGGCGTTACTGTAGTGCAACCAATCAGAGAGCGAACATGAAACATTTAAACTTTACAGGCGCCCACTCTTTGTCCTTTTTGGCGCCATATTTTACAGTTGCCTTCATGGTCCGCGTCGTTTTTCATTCATAAACACATGACAACTACACTAAGGATGTATATAATATATAAAACATCATTTCTAATATATAATTGTCCAGTTGTTGTTCTGCAGAAGGAATCCAGATTTACAAACAGGAAGAAAACAGATGTAGAAAAAGCAGGGATTTATTTTATTTTTTAATCAGAAAAGTTTAATTAGAATAAACAGCAGATGTTACAGAGTTTTAGACCCTTTCAGTACAAAAGCCTTTATATGTTATAATAAGATGAAAATCGATGACAGAATAAATAGCTGAATCATCAGCGTAAACAGGATATGTTGTCATCGAAGGGAAATGAATCTTTGGTCGATAATCAATAGAAATAAATAAACAGTCAGCGGCATGTTAAAGGAACAATCCGACAGAAAATTAAAAACTGTAAACCAAACTGTGAGATGACGTGATGATGGTTTTGTTTTTTGGTAACAGCTGATTTCCAACATGAAGTTTATAACATGTTTTCTGACATGTAACATCAGATCATTTTTCACAATAAATAAATGACCAAGTGTAATAATGTTATCTCATTTGTTTAATACTGTTTTATTTATCTCCTTTTTAGACTTTGTGAAATTTTGATGATGTTTTAGGTCATAACTTATGCAGAAATATAGAAAATAATGGAACCTTTTAGCACCACTGAGCAAGATTTGTGTGAACTGACCCTTTAATGTGTTGCACTGGCTGCTGGTTTCCATGGAAACTCATTTGACAGGAGGGTTGATCGAGATGCTGAGATTGCCTACGCCCGTCCGAGCTGACCAATGAGCTGTGTGTCTGGGGACACCTGTGAGGAGGAGGATGGGTGATGGGCGGAGCTTATACATCCTGACTGCCTCAAAGGTGTCAGGTGTCAGTTGTCCGATGTTGCTCCGTCACAGGTGCTGCAGGGTGTGTGTCAGAGTGTGTGTTCTCGAGGAGGCAGCGTGTGCAGCACCTGGTCGAGCAGCTGCAGCGCCCGGTGCAGGTGCACCTCCAGCCAGCAGGGGGTGTCCTTGATGCTCTGCCGCGGGTAGTCGCACCCCCAACCTTTAACAAAGCTCAGACGCACGATGCACAGCCGCCGCAGGTCATCGACGCCCGGACCTGCTGCCGAACACACACCTGCAGGAGGAAGCAGGAGTTACACACCAAATATAGAAATATCTATCCAGAGGAGGCTCGATTGATAAATTCAGAGTGTTCCTGAACGCATCACGGCGATGTACACAGGATCAACGACCTCCATGAGGAAGTATTCAGTTATTGATCGAAGTGTTAACGTGAACATCTGTGATGTCACCGCGGATCTTCCATATCAAGATCCGTCCAGACATGTTCACAGATCAACAACAATACTCGGCTTTAAATTAGTATTTTTAACATAAATAAACTTTAATCACCCGATTATTTATGTAATATAAATACTTTATCTATTTATTTTGACTACTTTATTTAATTTGTATACTTTATTTATTTAATTTAGAAACTGTATTTATGTAAATAAAAAAAATTATTTACTACATTTTAATATGTATTTTTTAAACTGAGTTTTTTATTGAATTCAAATATTCTGTTTTTAATTTAAATACCCAATGTATTTAATTAAAAAAATATTTATTTTATTTAAAAAAGTTATTTATTTTTATTCAAAAACATAATTTATTTAACTTAACATTTTGATTTATTTGATCTAAAAACGTTATTTATTTTATCTAAATACTTTATTTATTTGCCCCTGAGGAGTCAGCGAGGCATAAAAAAACAAACTTAACTTCGACAGGAATCTTTAACAGCACATATGTTAAAATTTAAATTAATATTCATCATTGTTTCCTGAATTAAACTTTAGTCTCAGAAACACGTTGTTTTTTTTAACACTGCAGATGTCCTGATAAGTTTATGTGTCCAGCAGGTGGCGCTGCTGAACTCTCTGCTGTCACAGTGAATCCAGACACAGACAGACAGACAGACAGGTGATACTTACTGACAGCAGGTGCGATCCCCCCCACGCTGTTCGGACCGGGAATCGCACCGACGACTGCGGCCGCCTGAGTCTCCACGGCCGCCTGAGCTGCAGCCGCCTGCTGCTGCATCTGTCTGTGGCACTGTCGCAGGTCAAACACCTGCAGACAGACAGGTGAGAGGGCGACAGGTGAGATGAGGACACTGTAAAACCCTGAAACCGACTGATCCTCTTCCCGTGAAATCACTTCCTGTCGGCATCGTCGCCTTCAGAAATCCAGAGACATCAGAGGGACACAGTTCAGAAGCTGCCTGAGAATCTGTCTGATTTTAAAGTTTCCTTCAGTGTCCCAGAGATCCAGTGATGTTTGTCTGATTACCCATGATGCACTGCAGACAGCAGCTGCTCACACACAGTTCTGCTACTTTTAAAAGGACAATTTGACTAAATGTGAGTAAACACACGCTGAAATCAGAGCTCTTAAATGGGAGTTTTTTTGGAGCCAGCCCCTGGTGGTCGTCGTTGATATTACACCAAGACACTTGGCCTCATTTTAAAACCTGGAAGCTTCGTCTACTTTGATATACAGTCTAATATCTTACCGCTCCTTCTGAACGGAGTTCCTGGCGCCCCCTGCAGGCCGCAGGGTTCATTCCAGCCACTGTGACTGGAGTTAATATCCCGTTTGTGTGGATCAGAACCAGAGACTCCGGTTCCGGTCCGTGTGGTACGGCAGAGTGCCGTCTGCGTATCGACAGACTCACCTTGATGTAAGCTCCCGGGTAGATCTTGTGAACGCCGTCGCCCGGCGCTCGGCCCGCCTCCCGGTCCAGGTAGAAGCTCTGCACGAACACCGAGTGGTCGCTAAGGCAACGCATCCACACGTCCCCCTCCCCCCGGCACTCCAGCTGAACCCCCCGACCGATGTGGAGCCTGCGGGACAAGCAATTTTTTTTGAGACTGATATTACATTACATTTCATGTAGCTGACGCTTTTATCAAAGTGACTTACAACACCAATGGTTCACCATCAAGAGAACATTCACGCACTGATGGATCACCATCAGGAGCAACTCAGGGTTCAGTGTCTTGCTCAAGGACACTTAGACATGTGGACAGGAGGAGCTGGGGATTGAACCACCAACCTTCTGATTAGTGTGCAACCCACTCTACCGTCTGAGCTACAGCCTCCCTAAATACTAATAAATGACAACACCACCTGACCCCCCCCCCCCTCCTCCCCGTCCCTCACCCCTCCTTCACCCCTCCTCCCCCTCCGTCCCCCCCACCTCACCTGGCGCGGTGACTGGTGGCGGTTCGGTGGACGTTGCTCAGCTGTCCCAGACAGAAACGGTCGCCTCCCGACGGATCCACGTAACCGTCCACCGTCACCAGGGGACAGCTGGACTGGACCTTGAACATCTCGCCGACCTGGACGTCCAACTCGAAGTACGAGATGGAGCACCAGAACTCTGGACCTGAGGGGTCAGGGCGGAGGTCGAGAGGGGGCGGGGCAGAGGATGAGAGGGGGCGGGGCAAACAGCCATTTTTAGAAAAACTTTCTTAAGACAATTTTTATGTGGTGTGTCCTCCGTGAGGACGTCAGGTTTCTCACCAGGGTGGTTGGACACCGGCTGAGGATACGGCGCCGTACTGTGGTGCTGCGACCCTGCAGGGACAAACACAGTATAAAGTACTACTACGGAACAGCAGCGTTCAGCGGGACGGTCACATGATGTAATGTAATAATGATGTCATACAGAAGTGAGTGTTGGGGGCGTGGTGGTGGTGTTGGGGGGGGTGATGATGTAACGGCTGCTGCTGGTGGTGGCTCCGCCCACTGTGTTGGGGTCCTGCAGGGCTGTAGGGGTCCGGACTGGTACCGGTCCAGGAGGCTGCCGACACACAGGACACGGTAAAGCATTACATTTCATTTAGCTGACGCTTTTATCAAAGAGACTTACAACACTGATGGTTCACCATCAGGAGAACATTCATACACTGATGGTTCACCATCAGGAGAACATTCATACACTGATGGTTCACCATCAGGAGAACATTCACACACTGATGGTTCACCATCAGGAGCAACTCAGGGTTCAGTGTCTTGCTCAAGGACACTTAGACATGTGGACAGGAGGAGCGAACCACCAACCTTCTGATTAGTGTGCAACCCACTCTACCGACTGAGCTACAGCCTCCCAGTCTAGTACTACTGATAATACTTCTACTACTACTACGACTACTACCACTGATACTACTGCTACTACCACTAGTAATACTACTGATACTACTACTACTACTACTACTACTACTGATAATACTACTACAACTACTGCTACTACCACTAATAATACTACTACTACTGCTACTACTACTACTACTACTGATACTACTACTACTACTACTACTGATACTGATACTACTACTACTACTGATACTACTACTACTACTACTGATAATACTACTACAACTACTGCTACTACCACTAATAATACTACTACTGATACTACTACTACTACTACTATTGATAATACTAATACTACTACTGCTACTACCACTAATACTACTACTACTGCTACTACTACTACTAATGATAATACTAATACTAGTACTGGGTTACTAATACTATAGATACTACTGGAACTACCACTACTGCTTTACTTTTATTTTTCCTGTTAGTACAACTACTTTTGTACTGCTGATACTCCACAGTGTACTTCTGTTCAGTACAGACGCAGTATACATGCAGTCCTCCTCGGGTACCGTACCGGGTTTGTGGGGGCCGCTGTACTCGGTCCTCTGCTGGTGGGGGGAGGTGGGGGTGGGAGGGTGCGGAGGCTGGGGGGTGTTGGGGTGAGGGGGGGAGGCCCCGCCCCCGTGGCCGTGAGGGGGGGCGATCTGCAGGAGCCCGGGGCCCTCCGGACCCCCGTTAACCCCCCCGGCCGTCAGAGCCGCCGGCGTCATGGAGCTGCTGCCTGAAGGAGACACGTTACCTTAGCAACCGTCACATCCTGAGACCCACAACACTGTCCGTCACTGACCTGGAGGAGACAGAGGCATGCTGGGATACATGCTCACAGGGCGGGGCTGGCCGTAGGGGTCGGCGTGGGGGGGCAGGTCCAGCTGCAGACAGTCCTGCATGAACTCCTCCTTTATGAGGGACTGAGGACCTGAAGGAAGACAGGCGGCAGGGGGCGGAGTCAAACAGCAGACAGACATTTAAACCAAGATGTTTCATCATCTCTCTGCGGGCGGGGCCGACGGTCGGACTCCGCCCACACCTGGACGGCAGGTGCTCGGCTACCTGCGACGGCGGGCGACGCCACCCTCTCGTAGTGATACGGGTTCACGCACACGCTGTCGTACTTCAGGTCGAAGGCAAACTGACAGAACTTGACGTGTTTCAGCTCGTTCTTGTGGAGGTCCGGCCAACGCCACAGACGGGCGTAGATCACGTGAGGGAAGCCCTTCCTACCAGCTACCTGCAGACAGACAGGAGAGAGACAGACAGGTTAGAGACAGACAGGTTAGAGACAGACAGGTTAGAGACAGACAGGAGAGAGACAGACAGGTTAGAGACAGACAGGTTAGAGACAGACAGGTTAGAGACAGACAGGAGAGAGACAGACAGGTTAGAGACAGACAGGAGAGAGACAGACAGGAGAGAGACAGACAGGTTAGAGACAGACAGGAGAGAGACAGACAGGTTAGAGACAGACAGACAGGAGAGAGACAGACAGGTTAGAGACAGACAGGAGAAAGACACACAGGAGAGAGACAGACAGGCGATAGACAGACAGGAGAGACAGACAGACAGACAGACAGGAAAACATCCGTCCTGGAAAGTTAAAACTGTCAGAACAAAGTGAGTCATGGAGAGCAGCGGTTACCATGGAAACACTGGCTGTGAGTGTGTGCACGTCTCTGAGACTCTTTCAGTACAAACCCAGTCAGGACCGGCAGTCCGTCATTCTGAGGTTCTGGTTCTGGTGTCCACAAGGAACTGAAGTTAGTGTCATGTCCCCACAAGGGTAGCTACACAAACACATGTGTGTGTGTGTGTGTGTGTGTGTGTGTGTGTGTGTGACCAGAACATGACATCATGTCTGACCTCAACGCTGCAAGAAGTCCTGAAGTTAAACGTGTTTCAGAGTTAGAAACCGGCTGTCAGTCAAGGACACGGAGACAAATTATTATTATTATTATTATTATTATTATTAGCTGCTCTGATATTTAGGATACCTGTAACTTTTTATTTAAGAGGACTTTTCAAAGACGACACATTATTTTAGTTTTGAACTAAGATGTGTCGGATCTGTTCTGTGTGCACAGGTGAAGGGCAGGAAGGAAGACAAAACACACACACACACACACACACACACACACCACACACACACACACACACCACACACACACACCACACACACACATGCGCGCACGCACGCACACACACCACACACACACACCACACACACACACACACACACACACACACACACACACCACACACACACACACACACACAGGCTGAGGTCCCCTTAATGACCGTGGACTGAAACACAAACACACCATCCTCCAGGAGATTTTACATAAAATGTTTAAAACTACATTTTCTCTTTTATATTAATCTGAAACTGGTGTGATTCCCTCAGTGTCACATTCACATGAAGGGTCGCCGGTTCGATTCCCAGAACGAGCAAGGCACCAAACTGCTCCCTGTGTGTGTGTGTGTGTGTGTGTGTGTGTAAAAACATGCTGTCAAATTAAAAGCATGTCATCCTTAAATCGATCTTTGTATTCTCTGATTTTTGTATAAATATTATATAAATAAACATTACATGTAGCTGACACTTTTATCAAAGTGACTTACAACACTGATGGTTCACCATCAAGAGCAACTCAGGGTTCAGTGTCTTGCTCAAGGACACTTAGACATGTGGACAGCAGGAGCTGGGGATTGAACCACCAACCTTCTGATTAGTGTGCAACCCACTCTACTGTCTGAGCTACAGCCTCAAATTATTCTGCATCGATTTACTGACGTCATCATGTTCACATCTCAGATATTATCACAAGAAATCATAAAATGTATTCAAACTCACAATAAAGTTTTACATTCTGCTAAATATCTCATCTATATGAACATTTTTTTATATCCGATATATTTTAATCTGGTGACACATTCAAGTCAAACTTTTAACAAAAAATAAAAAGTAAAAATCATGAAAATTAAGTTGAAATTATTGAATAAAAAGTCAGAATTATAAAATAAAAAGTTAAACTCATGAAATAAAAAGTTCAAATTATGAAACAAAAAGTCAAAGTTATGACTAAAGATGATTTTTTTTTCTGTATTTGTTTTGTTCACTTGCAGAACTGATCCACAGGTTGAACTTCCTCTTATTGTGACAGAAATGAGACGAAACTACCAAAATAAAAGCCAGAACTTCCGCATTTAAAGCAGGACTATGATTCTGAAAAGGTCTGAAGAGGAAGTGGATTCATGTTGATTATGTTTTATATTTTTAATAAAAGTGAGGTCTCTTGTTGGAGCTCAGCAGCACGTCGTTTCTTACAGTGTAGAAACTCCCAGTCGGTCCACATTCCCGTCCTCTGTACTCACAACACACACGTTTGTTCTTCTATCTCTGTGAGGACCGGCACGGACTTCATTCACAGGACACTGACCCGGAAACTGAACCCAGAAACCGGACCAGAACCCAGCAGCGGTCCTCTGGAGGTCCATCCCGAAGAGAGGACGTCCACAATGTCCCCACAAGGTCTAAAACTACACCATGTCCTCACAAAGATAGATGAACCAGTACACAGACACACACACACACACACACACACACACACACACACACACACAGTCTGGCTTAAGTTAACCAGGCCTCTTTCCTGTGTTTCAGACAAAACAAACCAGCCTCTTCTTCTTCCTCCTCCTCCTCCTCACAGCCTTCAGGCCTCTCTTATATCAATCCTCCTGTTGCTGTTCGGATGAGACCTGTGATGGTTCTTCAAGATGATTCGGGTTCTTCAAGATGATTCGGGTTCTTCAGGATGATCCGGGTTCTTCAGGAGGATCCAGGTTCTGATGAATCCTCCAGTTCAGATTCTGTCCGTCACCATATTGCTAGTTTGGAGCAGGAAGTGACCATATTTGGACGAGCTGGGGGAGGAGCCAGCAGTGGATCTGACTGATCCCTCTCTTTTTTTTAATCTTCTTTTCTAATGAATGAGGGATTATTTTCAGATGGACCTCCAGAAAACTAATAAGAAGGAGTGACTTTAGCTAACAACACCGAGATAACTGATGGACACATTTTATTCACTTTGGATTTGATGAGAGAAGTTGAATGGGAGTCTATGGAGCCGGAGGCTTTTTGGAGCCGACCTCTAGTGGCACTCGCTGGTATTGCAGCTGAAGACACTTCTGGATCAGAACCATTTTACAGACCTGAAGCTACGAACTCTTTTATATCCAGTCTGTAGTTTTTCAGGAGTCCAGATGATCCAGTTAGTTATTAAATGACTTTGAGGTTTTTTAAGGTTTCGGAGGGTTGTTGGGAGGTTTTCTGGGTTTTTAAAAAGGTTTCTGACCATTGTGGCTTCAGCCGGGACCCGAGGTGGTTCTGCTGGTCCGTGCAGCTGATGCAGAGCTGGACTGAAGTGCGATCCATGTTTACATCCTCTGGTCTGATAATTACGGTGTGACGGTCTGAGACACACCCAGTCTGCTGCTCCACAGCACCATTATTACCAGACACCTAACAGTGAGCCATAAAACTCAGCCAACACCTGAACCTGAGACGGAGCATCCGACCCGGACCAGAATCTACATATAAGTATACACATGAAGGAAGCAGGTGATCAGGTGAAGATTAATACACAGTAGACAGCTCTACCATCAACACTCCAATCTGACAGTCTGGAATCAGAATATTTGGCCTTTTTTCACTATTAATGCTCAAAATTACGACGCTGTGTAAAATGTAAATGGAAACCATAATGTGATGATTTGTAAATCATATAAACTCATATTTAATTGGAAGTACTAAACTAAATATAAATGTTGAAATTAAGAAGCTTTATTGTTTTATGTGAAATATTTTCTCATTTTGAATCTGATGCAGCAACACGTCTCTATAAAGTTGTTCCAGGATGATGTTCACCACTGAGCTGCATCAACTCTTCTTTTAACAACACTCTGGAAACCTTTGGGGAACCAAGGAGACCAGTTTCTGGATGCAGCGTCCTTGATTTCCAAACAGAATCTCAGATTGTGATCCATCAGACCTCAGGACAGTTGTCCACTTCACCTCAGTCCATCTTCAATGATCTCGGTCCAGAGAAGGCGGCGGTGTTTCTGGGTCATGTTTCTATCTGGTTTCTTCTTTGGAGAGTTTTAACATCATTTGTGGACGCGGCGATGAACTGTGTTCACAGACGATGGTTTTCACAAGTGTTCCTGAGCCCATGCAGTGATTTCCACTCCAGAATAGTGTGTTTTTAATGCAGTGCTGCCTGAGGGCCCGAAGATCACCACCATCCAATATTGGTTTCCAGCCTTGTCCCTTGTGTTCAGAGATTTCTCCAGATTCTCTGAATCTTTTAATGATATTATGAACCGTAGACGATGAAATCCACTAATTCTTTGTAGTTTTACGTTGAGGAACATTATTCTGAGATTGTTGAACTATTTTCCAACACAGTCTTTCAGAGTGGTGAACCTCTCCCCATCTTCACTGCTGAGAGACTCCGCCTCTCTGAAATCATCTTTTATACCCAATCATGTTACTGATCTGTTGCCATGGTAACCTCATTAGTAGTCAGATGTTCCAGCAGGTGTTTTTTTTAAGCGTTACAAAACTTTTCCATCTTTTGTTGATCCTGTCACAACTTTTATTAAACGTGTTGCTGCCGTCAAAATCAAAATGAGCAGATATTTTTCATTAAACAATAAAATTTCTGTTTCAACATTTGATATGTTGTCTTTGATCTATTTTCAATTGAACACGAGTTTACATGATTTACAAATCAACTTGTTTAGTTCAGACGGTAGAAAATAAACTTCCTGTTGGTTTCCTACAGTTTCCTGTGACGGTGTCTCTTCGGTCACATGACTCCCGTCCGTCAATCGGCCTCCAGACTGGAAAAACACTCACTGATTCACACTTCTGTTGGACCGCCTCCCACCGGTCTCAGCTCCGAACTGGTTCTCAGAGCGCCCTACCTGCAGCCGTCCGTCCAGCGTCCTCTGGATGGTGACGCACTTGCAGGGGTGGACGCCGTTGGTGGTGACGGCGGTGATGAGCGAGTCCAGCTCGTCCTTCTTCTCCTTCAGCTTCTTCACCAGACTCTCAATGGCCCGTTTGGCGAAGCCCTCGTTCTCGCCGCCCTGCCGGTGGCACATCAGGCTGTGGACGATGCTCAGGCAGGCGTCGGTGCTGCTGGGGGCGGGGCCAAGCACCGACATGGTCACCTGGCGGGGAGGAGGAGTGGGGGCGGATTCGTTGTTATGCCTGAGGTCAGAAAGATGTGAACATGACGTTTAAAACCAGTCTGAAGATGTTTAATTTGTGTTCTGCTGCTTTATAGTGAGAGAACAGAGTGCGGGGCAAGAGGGGCGGGGCCAGAGGGGGCCCCCAGCAAAGACCTGCCCCAGGACCCTGGACTGACCTCATCCGGCCCTTCAGTTCAAATCAACAGCACACCTCAAAAATATTAAAATTATGTGTTTGACTGAGAACAGGAAGCAGCCGACGAGCGTATCGATCATCTGATTGATCAGTGATCAGAAACTGATGTCTCATCAGATCAACTGATCACAATCCTTATTTTTAATTTGTTGCATCATTTTTATCTGAGACAGACAGACAGCAGGACAGAGAGACAGACAGGTGGACAGGGAGACAGGTAGAGAGACAGGAGGAGAGACAAACAAACAGACAGACAGCAGGACAGAGAGACAGGGAGACGGTCAGGTGGACAGACAGACAGGGACAGCCATAATAACATAATGTCCTGACAGACCTCTCATTGCTGATTCATCTTTTCATTTGTGATGAAAAAAACTAGATTGATAAATTACATAATATCATTAAATGTTCCTGTCATTGATCAGTGACGTCATCAGACGGTTGTTTAGTCTGTCACACGGTCTCTGGTGGATTTCCTGCTGACTGACTGATTGACTGATTGATCGACAGCTGCATCAACAGTTGTTCATTAAAAAAAAAGAAAGAAGAAAAACCCTCCGAACCGTCAGCGGGCTCCCGCAGCTTCACTCACCGGGGCTCGGCTCACTCCGCTCGGCTGTGGTTCGCTGCCTGCGTCGGTGCGCCCGGTCCTGTCTGTCGGCGTGTCCGCGTGTCCTCCGTCTGATCCAGACTGTCTCCGTCTGCACACTCACCGGGGGGGTGGGGGGGAGGGAGTTGGAGGGAGGGGAGGGGAAGGGGGCTGTGTCATGCTCCCCCGACAGCCAGACATAACAGGAAGTCTGGCGACCTCAGCGCCCCACAAAAATAAGAGTACAGAAAAAAACAAAACTTTAAAAAAATAAATAAATAAATAAATAAAAAAAAATCAGGAAGGTCTTTCTTTTCTTTTCTTTTTTAATTTTTTTAATTTTTTTTTTTTTATTCGTGTTACATTTATCATTAAATTGTACACCTTACATTTACTTGGCCTGTTTGTTGTACGGTGGCCCTGAAGGTATAAACACACTGCAACTTAAAAATAACTAAAAACGAAAAACTATCTTCTCCAATTTGACAACACGCTGAAAAGTGAGAAAAACAACCTGACAAACACAAAGTCTGATTTAGGGCTGCAATTAATTCGTGTTTTCATTTGTGCTTAATCTGTGAACTATAGTTTTAATAAACCTATTGTTTTTTTTCGTCTATTAAATGAAAGTAAATAGTGAAAAATGTCTGGTATAATTTCACACAGACCAATGTGACATCTTCAAATCTCTGGTTTTATTTGTTCAATAGTTAAAAATCTATAAATGTTTGGTTTACTGGGACAAAAAAAACATGAACTCTTCACACATGGAAGCAGTGAAAGTTGTTTCTAAATGTATTAGAGACACAAAGATGTTTCACAGGTCAAACGGGACTTTTACTGTCAACAAACCAAAAGATTTCTAAACAACAGACTTAAAATCATTTTTTGGGGTATTTTAGGACAACTTACTGAAGCTCTTATTTTGAAGGTTGTGCCCGGAAACGTGTTTCCAACTTCTAATTGACGCTCTGTCAGAAAGTTTGTTTGTGCGCGTGACTTCTGTTAAATGTGAGAGAACCAATCATCGCCCTCCTCCGTGCGCGTGTGTGCGTGCGTGTGTGTGCGTGCGTGCGTGCGTGTGTGTGTGTGTGTGTGCGGTTACCCCAGGTTACCTGGTGAATGACTACAGCGCCACCTGATGGTGAAGAGGACGTCCTGCTTGGAGACGTAAACTAACAAGTGTCTCCACTTTTAGTCAATAAATAATAAACAACTCATAAAAGAATAAATACAAACAAAATGAAATGTGGGTGAAGAAAAGAAGATTAATTTCCTTAATTTGTTTAAAAGTGAAGCAGGAAGTTAGTTTTCGTGTCAGAAATCATTCAGATCTAAATTTACATACATGAAACACGTGTTCAGACTCGGTGTGACGTCATCTTCCTCAGGATGTCATTGTCTCACCTCCGTCCAGAAATAAACTTCCATAAGTCCACTCGGACAGAGACAGGACAGGTCACAAGGTCCGGCAGCTTCCTGCGGTGGGACAGAGATTCGCTGACCGGAAGTCGTCCATCAGCTGCTGAGACACAAATCTGCGTTATTGACCAAATTTAAACAAATAGAGGCTAAAACAACAACAATCACTGAATCCATGCATCATTTCTACTTCCTGTTTCTGTGATGATGTTTCCGGGAAAAAAGATCAAGTTTGAATTTCAGCCAAACACGAAACTGTGTGATGATTTAGTTCAAACAGATTTAACTTGATGTGTAATCTTATATTTAGTCTCATACAGTAAATCATTCATCATCATGTTGACTTGTTCTTTTAACGCTTTTATTTAAAAAAATAAATTAAATCTAAAACTTCTGCATTAAGTCAGTAGCTTCACATTTTATTTATAATTTAATTTTGTCTGATTAATTCATCACATAACTTCTTATCGGACATAAACACAGTTTTGCATCATATTTTAAATCATGACTATTTTTCCTTCTGTCAGTTATCTTTTATTTATTAATGGCAGAAAGGAACTTCTTCATAAAACCAGTTTTAAAGGTTTATTTTAAATCATTTTAACTCATTTAACTCATTTAAAAAATTGTTTTTAACTCATTTTAGCTTATTTACTTCATTTTAAATCATTTAACTCGTTTTAACTCGTTTTTAACTCGTTTAACTCGTTTTTAACTCGTTTTAACTCATTTTAACTCTTTTAACTCGTTTTAACTCGTTTTAACTCATTTAACTCGTTTTAACTCGTTTTAACTCGTTTTAACTCGTTTTAACAGCTCTAACGGTCCGACCCGTTCTGACCGGTTCCGGTTGGTGTCCGACAGCTGCTCGCTCATCTGGAGCGAAACGGTCCAAATTAGTTTTGGAAACTTGAACTTTGCAGGTGTGATAAGTTGTTTAAAGTTTTAATTTAATTTAGTTTGAATCTGAAGAATCTGAAGAGGAAGAACCGAGACATGAGGAGGTAGCATCGAGCTAACTCGGCGTTAGCGTCACGTTACACTTGTTTTCAGTGAACTTTGCTCTAACTTTGCTCTAACTTTGCTCTAACTTTGCTCTAACTTTGCTCTAACTTTGCTCTAACTTTGCTCTAACTTTGCTCTAACTTTGCTCTAACTTTGCTCTAACTTTGCTCTAACTTTGCTCTGAACTCACTCCTCCGGAGCAGAAAGGTCCAGACCACCTCCCGGTCACGGGAGCGCTGATTCTGGGCCGGGGAACATGGCGGCGGATCCTCCTTTAAGAAACAGCACAAACTAAACGTTTCTCGGCTGTTCGGCGGAATTCAGAGTTTACGGAGCAGAACATTGAACATAAGTGAATTGTTGCGGTGTTCTCTTCGCTTCGGCTGTCATTTGAACCACGAAGCAGCACTTATTTTTAAACTAAAAGTCAACTTTGTAAGAGGCTGCAGAGCTAAACGGTCCATTTGAACAACAGCTGGAAGTGAAAGTGGGATTTAAAAGCGCCGTTTTGCGACCCGACAGAAGAACCGAGTCTCCGGTTCGTACCGGATCGGTGTGCGGTTCCTCTCGGTGTTGTCTCCGTTAATTAGCTCAGCTGCGTCCCTCCAACCAAATCACGGGTTTCTGTCCTGCAGGAGAATGAGTGAGGAGACACCGGTGGTTCCGGTCCAACCGGACCCGGTTTACCTGAGAAGCACTTCGGCAGTTTCCCTCCATGAGCGGTGAGACACATTACAGTATTATTGAAATGTAAAAAGTTGAATTGAAATCTTTTGTTTACATCCTCTAAACTTTCTGTCATCAGCTTCTCTCACGTGATGGTGGACCAGCCAGGAGACCAGATGACCTTTGACCCCATCAGCAGGGCGTCCTGTTCCCCACAGCTGGTTCTGCAGGTGAGTCTGATGTAAAAGATTATATCAAAATTAAAGGTGTTCTCCGTCAGCAGGCAGTTTGAGAGACTAACAGTAACGATAACAAAGCTTCTGATTGGACGAGAGCTCAACGTGTTTCACTCACTAAAACATCACAGGTGTGAATCTTCGCTCCTGATTCGATCTCGATTCACGATCCGACCAGTCGATGCGTCTCGATGTGGTTCAGAGAGCCAGAGTCTCCCAGGTTGTTATCCGTAGCTGCCGTTTACAGACGTCCCCTAAACGCCTCTCCTGCTTCTCTCAGAGGGTGGGGCTTCATCTGAGGAGGAGGAGGAGGAGGAGGAAGAGGAGGAGCGTCTGGGCTCGACTGGGCTGGCAGCAGGTGACCCGCCGCCGTCTCTCCGCCACCACACCTCCCGGCTTCTGGAGCTTCAGGAACAAGTACAGCTGGAGAGCCCGGTCCACCTGCACCTGCAGCGGTAAGTACCCGGTCCACCTGCACCTGCAGCAGGTGTTTCAGTAGCACAGGGCTGGTAGATCACCATGGTGACCAGGTAGATCGTCATGGTGACCAAACCTCCTCAGGAGCAGGTGGACTTTAAAGCATCAGATTGAAGAGTTTCCAGATCGATGGATGTTTTTATTGATCACTGGAGTCGATCGGCTTCTCTGTTTGTGACCCTGAACACATCCTGATGTCATAATGAGGCTTTTATTGACGGGGGTCCTTCCTGTCGACGGCTTCCCACTCAGAGGAGACTGATGATGATGATGATGATGTCTTCCTCTCCACCTGTCTGTGTTTCCTGTTCAGGAAACCTGCGCAGTCGACTCGCTCAGCGTTTCTTCCTGATGACGAAGAGCGTCCAGAGAACGACTGCAGGTCAGTTTATCGTCACGACGACCTGAGCTGATGAGGAAGCTGATGGAACATGT
The DNA here is from genome assembly GCF_022577435.1 of Embiotoca jacksoni. Taxonomy (NCBI): domain Eukaryota; kingdom Metazoa; phylum Chordata; class Actinopteri; family Embiotocidae; genus Embiotoca; species Embiotoca jacksoni. The sequence continues at coordinate 384,794 of NW_027185237.1, read as the reverse complement.
GAACGCCACCCTTTATGCTCCACCCACACGCTTTAGGCCCCGCCTCCTTCCTTTAAACCCTGTAAGGTCCAGGTTCCTCTGACTCCAGTTCCTCAGAAGGTGTTAGCATGTTCTCTGCTCTATCCGGTGTAGTTCAGGTCCGGTGTAGTTCAGGTCCGGTGTAGCTCAGGTCCGGTGTAGCTCAGGTCCGGTGTAGTTCAGGTCCAGCTGTAGTTTAGGTCCGGCTGTAGTTCAGGTCCGGTGTAGTTGAGGTCCGGTCTAGTTCAGGTCCGGTGTAGTTCAGGTCCGGTGTAGTTCAGGTCCGGCTGTAGTTGAGGTCCGGTCTAGTTCAGGTCCGGTGTAGTTCAGGTCCGGTGTAGTTCAGGTCCGGCTGTAGTTTAGGTCCGGTGTAGTTCAGGTCCGGCTGTAGTTCAGGTCCGGCTGTAGTTCAGGTCCGGTGTAGTTCAGGTCCGGCTGTAGTTCAGGTCCGGCTGTAGTTCAGGTCCGGTGTAGTTCAGGTCCGGTCTAGTTCAGGTCCGGTGTAGCTCAGGTCCGGTGTAGCTCAGGTCCGGTGTAGTTCAGGTCCGGCTGTAGTTTAGGTCCGGCTGTAGTTCAGGTCCGGTGTAGTTCAGGTCCGGTCTAGTTCAGGTCCGGCTGTAGTTTAGGTCCGGCTGTAGTTCAGGTCCGGTGTAGTTCAGGTCCGGTCTAGTTCAGGTCCGGTGTAGTTCAGGTCCGGCTGTAGTTTAGGTCCGGCTGTAGTTCAGGTCCGGTCTAGTTCAGGTCCGGTGTAGTTCAGGTCCGGCTGTAGTTCAGGTCCGGCTGTAGTTTAGGTCCGGTGTAGTTCAGGTCCGGTGTAGTTGAGGTCCGGTCTAGTTCAGGTCCGGTGTAGTTCAGGTCCGGTGTAGTTCAGGTCCGGCTGTAGTTTAGGTCCGGTCTAGTTCAGGTCCGGTGTAGTTTAGGTCCGGTGTAGTTCAGGTCCGGTGTAGTTCAGGACATTTCCAGCTCAGTCACTGTTTGGACTTTAAAATGAGGAGTCGTGGTTGTGAGCTGCAGCCAGCAGGGGGCGCCAGCAGCTCACTGTTGGTCTGTTTAGCTGCTGGTTGGTTTGAAGGGAAGAAGCTCCGATTCAGGAAAAGACTTGTTGGACATAAACAGCCGACAGAAAACTAAACAGGCTGGTTTAGTTTTTAAATGTTTAAAATATTGTGTCTCTTTTTCTTTCTTTCAGTCCAACACTCAAACACTACTTGTGAACTATCAGATATTATATAAATCTGTTTCTAAAAATTGTTACACTCCTCAAATTATTATTATTTTTTTTTATGGAAGATGATATAAATTATTGCAACTTTAAAAACCTTTTATTTCCACATTGAATGTAATGAGACACGTTTCACATCAACAGAAATATGAGTGAACTTTATTTATTTTTCTGTGGCAGGAGGAACGGGGCGGAGTCTGACGCTGCAGAGGGGCGGGGCCAGCGCCATGAGGGGGAGGAGCCTTTCCAGAGGCTATGTACCTAGCAGGAAGCAGCTGGACGCCGAGCTGGACCGCTACATGTCGCAGTCCAAGAGCAGACTGGACCAAGAGCTGGAGGACTACATGTCCCGGTCCCGCAGCAGGCTGGACGCCGAGCTGGACGACTACATGATGGGGGGGCAGTCAGACCTGCTGTGGGACTGAAGGGGGGGGGGGGTGGACCGCGGTCTCCGGGACCGACGCAGGTTTGGGGTTTTTTTTATTTTGGAGTCCTCAGCTGTGGACGCTGCTGACTCGTCCTCACCGTTTAATTGGACCTCCGATCAGGCTGACTGGCTCACAGGCTCCGCCTTCAGAGTGTCTCTGGCTCCGCCTTTACTTTGTGTCAGGTGAGCTGCAGGTGTTTGAAGCAGGATTAACAGAAACGTTTGGTTGTTTTGTGTGTTTTTCTCTCGGGCTGCGTCGACTTCACTGACCTCAGATTATGTTCCTGAAGCTCCGTCTTTGTTCCCAACGTTTAAAAATATTTTAATAAAAGATGTGTCCTGCTGAGTCGTATGTTTGTTCCTTCACTTAGAGACCAGACGACACAAAAGAACCGCTCGGTACTGAGTCGGTGTCAGACAGCAGGCAGTGAAGGCAGCGGAGAGGCTGCAGGTAAACAACAACAACAACAACAATGTGCAGCTGCAGCAACAAAAACATAAAGAGTTGAAACATTCACCTGCTGATATTCTGGTTCTCAGCAGTTTGAAGTTTGTCGACAGCTTCATACAAAATAAAAAAAACACCCAATAAAATCTTAGTCACCAAACAAGTGGAGCTGTCATGAGCCTCTCCTCCGTCCACCTGTGTCCACCTGTGTCCACCTGTGTCCACGTGAGGCCCCGCCCCCTTCCTCCATGACATGCAGCACAGCGACTCAGAGCTGAAATCAAACGGGTCCACAGGAAGTAAAGAAATAGAACTTCCTGGACGTAAATGCAGTTCTGAGTTCTATATTCGTATTTAGTTTCTTTCTGGGAAAAAATTTTGTTTTTGTTATTTTGTGCCTTCGTACGGCCTCCCACAAGGTCACGACCCACAGGTTGAGAACCTTTTTAAAGGACAGCTCTGCATTGTTGCAGCGTTCAGGTGTGTTTCCTCCAGAGTCCCAGCTGATCTTGGGATCTTAGGACTGATTTTAGACTTCTGTAATCTGTAAAATAAACAAAACTCATCAGTTCAGATTTGGGTCTAAAAATATCAGATCAATTTAAAGACTGAATGAAGCTAAACAGAATCAATGAAACAGTGAGACTGCAAACACACACACACACACAAATACACACACACACACACAGACACACATACAGACACACACACACACACACACACACACACACACACACTATCAACCAACCCAGTGTGCTGTGTTGTACTGAGCAGCAGGTTTATATTCATTCACAGATGCTGCCCCCTTGAGGCAGCAGACAGCACTGACGCCGTTCAGGCTGCAGACTTTTAGTTTTGTTTTACAGTTAGAGTTGGTTGATGAGGGTTTTGGGGGGCGACACGTGTCCCCACAAATACAGCGAAACCAGTCAGTGTGTGTGCACAGCTGACTGAAACACATGCAGCGCCACATTTTCCCGGTTGCAGCTGCTTCCAGCTGCTCACAGCTGGCTGCACGTTCATGAGTCCACGACGTGTTGGCAGCAGCTCGGCCGTCCTTCACTCTGTCCGTCAAAGTGGGATTATTTTATAGATCCAGTCAGAGTCTGAAGTTCCTTAATGACGGTTTGCACTCTGCGATTTTTGCGAACATTTTGCAAAGTTTGATCCACATCAGTTGCCATAGTAACGACACTGTGCTCGGACGTAGCCAGAGGCATTGTGTCTTTGGGTTATCGGTCCGATCTGATCTCATGAACGCCTTAAAGAATTCCTTTAGATTCGGCACAAACGTTCCCTCGGTCCCGGAGATGATATGATTAGATTATTTGGGTCAAAGGTCGCCGTGACTTCGTGTCGGTCTCTTCATTCTTGTGAACGTGATGTCCTGAGGACATCCTGAATGTGTGACACGAGTCTGGGGTAACACTGCGCTGTCTTCACTATATGTATGATGTGAGTCTGGACAGACATGGGGGACGGAGACAACCTCCTAGTTTTAGACTCAGGTTTGGACCGGCTTTAAACTGGTTTTAAACTGGCTTTAAACTGGTTTTAAACTGGCTTTAAACTGGCTTTAAACTGGCTTTAAACTGGTTTTAAACTGGTTTTAAACTGGTTTTAAACTGGCTTTAAACTGGTTTTAAACTGGTTTTAAACTGGCTTTAAACTGGTTTTAAACTGGCTTTAAACTGGTTTTAAACTGGTTTTAAACTGGTTTTAAACTGGCTTTAAACTGGTTTTAAACTGGTTTTAAACTGGCTTTAAACTGGTTTTAAACTGGCTTTAAACTGGTTTTGGACGGAATTGAAAAATGAACTATTTTCCATCTTTTTTTTCTTTTTTATAAAAGATGAGGCCTGTTGGTGAAACTATTGATTCTGTAACTGAACAGACGAGACTGAAGTTCACAGTAAACAGAACGAACCTGTGAGTTCATATCAGAGTAAACTTCACCTGCAACGTGTTGTTATTATCTGTGTTTGAAGAGCAGCAAGTCAAACACCTGTTGGAGTGTCTCAGAAACCATGACGTGCATGTCTGTACATAAGGGCTACTCCTGTGTGTGTGTGTGTGTGTGTGTGTGTGTGTGTGTGTGTGTGTGTGTGTGTGTGTGTGTGTGTGTGTGTGTGTGTGTGTGTGGTGTGTGTGTGTGTGTGTGTGTGCTGTGTGTGTGTGTGTGTGTGTGTGGTGTGTGTGTGGTGTGTGTGTGTGTGTGTGTGTGTGGTGTGTGTGTGTGTGTGTGCGCTGTGTGTGTGTCTGTGTGTGGTGTGTGTGTGTGTGTGTGTGTGTGCTGTGTGTGTGTGTGTGCTGTGTGTGTGTGTGCGCGCTGTGTGTGTGTCTGTGTGTGGTGTGTGTGTGTGTGTGTGTGTGTGTGTGTGTGTGTGGTGTGTGTGTGGTGTGTGTGTGTGTGTGTGTGTGTGGTGTGTGTGTGTGTGTGTGCGCTGTGTGTGTGTCTGTGTGTGGTGTGTGTGTGTGTGTGTGTGTGTGCTGTGTGTGTGTGTGTGCTGTGTGTGTGTGGTGTGTGTGTGTGTGTGTGTGTGTGGTGTGTGTGTGTGTGCTGTGTGTGTGTGGTGTGTGTGTGTGTGTGTGTGTGTGTGTGTGGTGTGTGTGTGTGTGTGTGTGTGTGTGTGTGTGTGTGTGTGTGTGTGTGTGTGGTGTGTGTGTGTGTGTGTGCTGTGTGTGTGTGGTGTGTGTGTGTGTGTGTGTGTGTGTGTGTGTGTGTGTGTGTGTGTGTGTGGTGTGTGTGTGTGTGTGTGTGGTGTGTGTGTGTGTGCTGTGTGTGTGTGGTGTGTGTGTGTGTGTGTGTGTGTGTGTGTGTGTGTGTGTGGTGTGTGTGTGTGTGTGTGTGGTGTGTGTGTGTGTGCTGTGTGTGTGTGTGTGTGTGTGTGTGGTGTGTGTGTGTGTGTGTGTGGTGTGTGTGTGTGTGCTGTGTGTGTGTGGTGTGTGTGTGTGTGTGTGTGCTGTGTGTGTGTGGTGTGTGTGTGTGTGTGTGTGTGTGTGTGTGTGTGTGTGTGTGTGTGTGTGTGTGTGTGTGGTGTGTGTGTGTGTGTGGTGTGTGTGTGTGTGTGTGTGTGTGTGTGGTGTGTGTGTGTGTATGTGGTGTTCCTAGACATACCATACGTCCTGAACATTTCTCCTGCAGCTGTACATCCCCGTGTTCCCACAACAACATGATGTAACAGTCGGTCCGAGCAGCACGTCGACAGGAACACATTAAACTGGTCACACTTTACTACAAGTGAGGAACCAGTGAGGAACCAGTGAGGAACCAATCAGGATGGACCTTCAATGACCATCAATTTACACATGATTAACAGCTAATAATTGCTAATGATTCACAGCTCGTTCCTGATTCGTACCTTAGTAACGACACCATATTTTTTTGAAGGTCAGTCGGTCTGTAAATTTCCTCTTTGAAGCCTCCAGTCTGACATTTTGACCATCTTACTATTTCAGAGTTAGAAGTGACCATATTTGGACGAGCGAGGGACAGTATGCCCCGCCCACCTATAGCAGAAGACTTGTCAATCAAACAGACAGACTTGAACTTCACCTAACATAGTTGCTGCTATATTCACTGTTGGTTACTCGCTGTATGTTGATCATTCACCTTTTTTTTTTTTTTTTATAGCATCATAACTAATCAATAACAAACTGATCAAACAAATTAACATTGATCAGCATTGTGGTAAGAAGTACTAAAATAGGCAGAAACCACATTTCAGAAAAGTTTATTTTTGGTGTACTTTGATTTTTTTAAAATTTTGGCTCGTGTCCCATTTGCTAACATGGAGGGGGCGGGGCTTATAACCTATACAGAAACAAGCCACCAGGGGGCTAACCAAATATTTGTCAGCCATCTTTATTTAAACTTCTGTGAGCACATGTTAGCACACGTAAAAGTTGACTATAATTTCTGTATCTAACACCCTATTGGCTCTGGCACAGGAAGTGGCTGCTCTACATTTATACCTACAAAAGCTGTGATTGGCTCGGTGTGTATTTCCAGTGAACACCTGTTGGATCCAGTGAATAAAGCGTGACATGGGCAGAGTTCAGAGCTCCACAACCAGACCGGAGATAAAATTAAACCCAAGAAGAAGGCTGACTTTACAGCGTCACGTTTTGAATGTGCTCAGCTTCTATATGCAGGCGGCGGTGAGCGCTTTTGACTGCTAGCTTCCTAGAAGAAGAGGACGGAAATAACCTCGGATCGGGCCGACGGGTCGACGGGTCGACGGGTCTGTTTGCTGAGTCTGTTGGAGATCTTTGGCCTCTGCAGAGACACGAGCGTCTGCAAACACGCGGCTGCAGAGACCAACCTGCACACGCTTTAATGACTCCGCTCTTGTTCGTGACACATACCAGTTCAAAAAACGCTTTAGGGCTGATTTTAGACTTGGTTAGGGCTGATTTTAGACTTGGTTTAGGACTGATTTTAGACCTGGTTTAGGACTGATTTTAGACCTGGTTTAGGACTGATTCTAGACTTGGTTTAGGGCTGGTTTTAGACTTGGTTTAGGACTGAGTTTAGACCTGGTTTAGGGCTGATTTTAGACCTGGTTTAGGGCTGATTTTAGACTTGGTTTAGGGCTGATTTTAGACTTGGTTTAGGGCTGATTTTAGACTTGGTTTAGGACTGATTTTAGACCTGGTTTAGGACTGATTTTAGACCTGGTTTAGGACTGATTTTAGACCTGGTTTAGGACAGATTTTAGACTTGGTTTAAGACTGGTTTTAGACCTGGTTTAGGGCTGATTTTAGACTTGGTTAGGGCTGATTTTAGACCTGGTTTAGGACAGATTTTAGACTTGGTTTAAGACTGATTTTAGACCTAGTTTAGGGCTGATTTTAGACTTGGTTAGGGCTGATTTTAGACTTGGTTTAGGACTGATTTTAGACTTGGTTTAGGACTGATTTTAGACCTGGTTTAAGACTGATTTTAGACCTGGTTTAGGACTGATTCTAGACTTGGTTTAGGGCTGATTTTAGACTTGGTTTAGGACTGATTTTACACCTGGTTTAGGGCTGATTTTAGACCTGGTTTATGGCTGATTTTAGACTTGGTTTAGGACAGATTTTGGGCCGAACATCTGATGCTCCTCTTTCTCCGCTCTCTTCTGTTTTTTTTTTTTTTTTTTTTTTTTGGGGGGGGGGGGGGGGGTTCCTGATGTGGAACGAGTCTCCGAGGACAGACTGGAAAGTGATTTCTGATATTGGACTGTATAAGTAACAGCCCCCCCCCCCCCTCCCACCCCAACCCCCCCCTCTCTCTCAGGGCCACGTGCTCTCCTCCAGACTCAACAACAACAACAACAACAACAACAACAACAACAACAGCATTAGAGCCTCTGGGCTTCATTACCACCAGAGAGTGAGAAAGAAGAGTGTGTGTGTGTGTGTGTGTGTGTGTGTGTGTGTGTGTGTTTCTCAGAAATAGTAACCAGAAGAAGAGCATCGATCCTCCAGCAAACAGAGATGAAGTCCAGATCTGCAGGTCGGCGGTCCAACAAACACACATCTATAATTATCTGCTCTTTTAAATAGGACTCGTCTGCAATGTATTCTGGGTAAATTCAGACTAAAAGAAAACACAACTGCAGCAGAGAAGTGAAGAACAACAAAACAGGCTGACTTTTTATTCAATTATAGATTTTTCTTTTCGACTTTTAATTAACCTGCAAAACATAAAATATGTTGTTCACTGTTTCATTCGGAGTCGGTCTGAATAACTATTTCACAATATTGAAATGTTTTTAAAGATTCAGCACCTGTAATTTAAAACTAGATTATAAGATTAAAGTATCTTCTTCTTCTGTGGTGTCGCTGGAAGTCTTTCTGTTTTTCCGTTTTTAAGGGGACAAAAAGATGATTTTTATTCTGCGAGAGCTCGAGGTCCTGCTGTGTGTGTGTGTGTGTGTGTGTGTGTGTGTGTGTGTGTGTGTGTGTGTGTGTGTGTGTGTGTGTTTCATGAGTGTGTGTGTTTCATGAGTGTGTGTGTGTTATGAGTGTGTGTGTGTTATGAGTGTGTGTGTGTGTGTGTTATGAGTGTGTGTGTGTGTGTGTGTGTTATGAGTGTGTGTGTGTGTGTGTGTGTGTGTGTGTGTGTGTGTGTTTCATGAGTGTGTGTGTGTTATGAGTGTGTGTGTGTGTGTGTGTGTGTTTCATGAGTGTGTGTGTGTTATGAGTGTGTGTGTGTTATGAGTGTGTGTGTGTGTGTGTGTGTGTGTGTGTGTGTGTGTGTTTCATGAGTGTGTGTGTGTTATGAGTGTGTGTGTGTTATGAGTGTGTGTGTGTGTTTCATGAGTGTGTGTGTGTTATGAGTGTGTGTGTTTCATGAGTGTGTGTGTGTGTGTGTGTGTGTGTGTGTGTGTGTGTGTGTGTGTGTGTGTGTGTGTGTGTTCATGAGTGTGTGTGTGTTATGAGTGTGTGTTCTGTGGCCTCGTGCTTCATTCAGGTTAAAACTCTCCCATGTTGTTCAGTCTGCAGGATTTCAACGTGTAAACTGTTTCATGTTTGACAAATTCAGCTTCATGAACTTTTATGTTGCAAAATCAAAAACTCTTAATTGTGCAACAACTCGGAAACCAAAAGGACAATGTTTATTTGTTTTCTTTAATGCAGAAGAAACTGGTTCTATAGAGAGAGATATAAGTTATCTCGGTGTTGTTAGCTAAAGTCACTCCTTCTTATTAGTTTTCTGGAGGTCCATCTGAAAATAATCCCTCATTCATTAGAAAAGAAGATTCAAGAAGACCTGTTTTTGGGGGCGTGTCTGTTTGATTGACAGGCCTGCGGTGCAGTCAGGTTACAGCTGTCGGTGGGCGGGACGTAGTATCGTCAGGTTTCCGATCAGATAGGTCAGATCCACCTCTGGCTCCTCCCCCAGCTCGTCCAAATATGGTCACTTCCTGCTCCAAACCGCTCCAAACTAACAAAGATGGTGACGGACAGAATCTGAACTGGAGGATTCATAACGTTCACAAACCAACGATGACATCACTGATGGTTGATGACATCACTGATGGTTGATGACATCACTGATGGTTGGCACTTAATAAAAGCAAAGACAATAAGGCTCATGTAAAGTCCTGGTTTATAATAATTAAAATAGTTTCCCTTTGTGTGCTCAGATGTTCAGGGTTCATGAGGACATGGGGGCGGAGCTAAACATGTCCTCTGTGACCTGCCGCTGGATGAACGACAGCGATTAAGAAATCTGCTGGATGTGCAGGGTGTGGTCTCTGTGCACAAAACAGCACCGTCAGCAGGTCTGCACACACACACACACACACACACACACACACACACACACACACACACACACACACACACACACACACACACACACACACACCTGCAGCCTGTTACGTAACCGTGTACATCCAGAGAATCAGGAGGTCGGCGTTCCCCAGCAGCATTTCTCCGTGCTGTCATCATATCGTCCGTGTTGATCAATCCCATCAGAAGTTCACCCGTGTTCTCGCTTCACGCTGCGTTACGTAAGACGGAGAAGAAGTTCAGCCGACTTTAATCTTTAAACGATTTCCTTCAATTCAAACCGTTTATCGACTACATCATCGGATGTTTATTAAACACGGTTTTCGAGTCGTTCGACACGAATATCTGAGACGCTGTTGGAGGTTAAAATTTAAAACAAGCACCTGAAACGTCCCAAATCTTCCTGCACTGAACAGGAAAACTGTGAATATCAACATCAGTGATGTCATCGTTGGTTTGTGAACGCTATACAGACACGCCCCCAAAAACAGGTCTTCTTGAATCTTCTTTTCTAATGAATGAGGGATTATTTTCAGATGGACCTCCAGAAAACTAATAAGAAGGAGTGACTTTAGCTAACAACACCGAGATAACTGATGGACACATTTTATTCACTTTGGATTTGATGAGAGAAGTTGAATGGGAGTCTATGGAGCCGGAGGCTTTTTGGAGACGACCTCTAGTGGCACTCGCTGGTATTGCAGCTGAAGACACTTCTGGATCAGAACCATTTTACAGACCTGAAGCTACGAACTCTTTTATATCCAGTCTGTAGTTTTATATCCAGTCAGTGGTTTTATATCCAGTCTGTAGTTTTATATCCAGTCTGTGTTTTAAATCCAGTCTGTAGTTTTATATCCAGTCTGTGTTTTATATCCAGTCTGTGGTTTTATATCCAGTCTGTAGTTTTATATCCAGTCTGTAGTTTTATATCCAGTATGTAGTTTATATTCAGTCTGTAGTTTTATATCAAGTCTGTAGTTTTATATCCAGTCTGTGGTTTTATATCCTGTCTGTAGTTTTATATCCAGTCTGTAGTTTATATTCAGTCTGTAGTTTTATATCCAGTCTGTGGTTTTATATCCAGTCTGTAGTTTTATATCCAGTCTGTGGTTTTATATCCAGTCTGTAGTTTTATATCCAGTCTGTGTTTTATATCCTGTCTGTAGTTTTATATCCAGTCTGTAGTTTTATATCCAGTCTGTGGTTTTATATCCAGTCTGTAGTTTTACATCCAGTCTGTAGTTTTATATCCTGTCTGTGGTTTTATATCCAGTCTGTAGTTTATATCCAGTCTGTAGTTTTATATCCAGTCAGTGGTTTTATATCCAGTCTGTAGTTTTATATCCAGTCTGTAGTTTATATTCAGTCTGTAGTTTTATATCCAGTCTGTAGTTTTATATCCAGTCTGTGGTTTTATATCCTGTCTGTAGTTTTATATCCAGTCTGTAGTTTATATTCAGTCTGTAGTTTTATATCCAGTCTGTGATTTTATATCCAGTCTGTAGTTTTATATCCAGTCTGTAGTTTTATATCCTGTCTGTAGTTTATATTCAGTCTGTAGTTTCATATCCAGTCTGTAGTTTTATATCCAGTCAGTGGTTTTATATCCAGTCTGTAGTTTTATATCCAGTCTGTAGTTTTATTTCCAGTCTGTGGTTTTATATCCAGTCTGTAGTTTTATATCCAGTCTGTGGTTTTATATCCTGTCTGTAGTTTTATATCCAGTCTGTGTTTTATATCCAGTCTGTAGTTTTATATCCAGTCTGTAGTTTTATATTCAGTCTGTGTTTTATATCCAGTCTGTGGTTTTATATCTAGTCTGTAGTTTTATATCCAGTCTGTGGTTTTATATCCAGTCTGTGTTTTAAATCCAGTCTGTGGTTTTATATCCAGTCTGTAGCTTTAAATCCAGTCTGTAGTTTTATATCCAGTCTGTAGTTTATATTCAGTCTGTAGTTTTATATCCAGTCTGTGGTTTTATATCCAGTCTGTGGTTTTATATCCTGTCTGTGGTTTTACATCCAGTCTGTAGTTTTATATCCAGTCTGTAGTTTTATATCCAGTCTGTGGTTTTATATCCTGTCTGTAGTTTTATATCCTGTCTGTAGTTTATATTCAGTCTGTAGTTTTATATTCAGTCTGTAGTTTCATATCCAGTCTGTAGTTTTATATCCAGTCAGTGGTTTTATATCCAGTCTGTAGTTTTATATCCAGTCTGTAGTTTTATATCCAGTCTGTAGTTTTATTTCCAGTCTGTGGTTTTATATCCAGTCTGTAGTTTTATATCCAGTCTGTGGTTTTATATCCTGTCTGTAGTTTTATATCCAGTCTGTGTTTTATATCCAGTCTGTAGTTTTATATCCAGTCTGTAGTTTTATATTCAGTCTGTGTTTTATATCCAGTCTGTGGTTTTATATCTAGTCTGTAGTTTTATATCCAGTCTGTGGTTTTATATCCAGTCTGTGTTTTAAATCCAGTCTGTGGTTTTATATCCAGTCTGTAGCTTTAAATCCAGTCTGTAGTTTTATATCCAGTCTGTAGTTTATATTCAGTCTGTAGTTTTATATCCAGTCTGTGGTTTTATATCCTGTCTGTGGTTTTATATCCAGTCTGTAGTTTTATATCCAGTCTGTAGTTTTATATCCAGTCTGTGGTTTTATATCCTGTCTGTAGTTTTATATCCAGTCTGTGGTTTTATATCCAGTCTGTAGTTTTATATCCAGTCTGTGGTTTTATATCCAGTCTGTAGTTTTATATCCAGTCTGTGGTTTTATATCCAGTCTGTGGTTTTATATTCAGTCTGTAGTTTTATATCCAGTCTGTGGTTTTATATCCAGTCTGTAGTTTTATATCCAGTCAGTGGTTTTATATCCAGTCTGTAGTTTTATATCCAGTCTGTAGTTTATATTCAGTCTGTAGTTTTATATCCAGTCTGTAGTTTTATATCCAGTCTGTGGTTTTATATCCTGTCTGTAGTTTTATATCCAGTCTGTAGTTTATATTCAGTCTGTAGTTTTATATCCAGTCTGTAGTTTTATATCCAGTCTGTGGTTTTATATCCTGTCTGTAGTTTTATATCCAGTCTGTAGTTTATATTCAGTCTGTAGTTTTATATCCAGTCTGTGATTTTATATCCAGTCTGTAGTTTTATATCCAGTCTGTAGTTTTATATCCTGTCTGTAGTTTATATTCAGTCTGTAGTTTTATATTCAGTCTGTAGTTTCATATCCAGTCTGTAGTTTTATATCCAGTCAGTGGTTTTATATCCAGTCTGTAGTTTTATATCCAGTCTGTAGTTTTATATCCAGTCTGTAGTTTTATTTCCAGTCTGTGGTTTTATATCCAGTCTGTAGTTTTATATCCAGTCTGTGGTTTTATATCCTGTCTGTAGTTTTATATCCAGTCTGTGTTTTATATCCAGTCTGTAGTTTTATATCCAGTCTGTAGTTTTATATTCAGTCTGTGTTTTATATCCAGTCTGTGGTTTTATATCTAGTCTGTAGTTTTATATCCAGTCTGTGGTTTTATATCCAGTCTGTGTTTTAAATCCAGTCTGTGGTTTTATATCCAGTCTGTAGCTTTAAATCCAGTCTGTAGTTTTATATCCAGTCTGTAGTTTATATTCAGTCTGTAGTTTTATATCCAGTCTGTGGTTTTATATCCAGTCTGTGGTTTTATATCCTGTCTGTGGTTTTATATCCAGTCTGTAGTTTTATATCCAGTCTGTAGTTTTATATCCAGTCTGTGGTTTTATATCCTGTCTGTAGTTTTATATCCTGTCTGTAGTTTATATTCAGTCTGTAGTTTTATATTCAGTCTGTAGTTTCATATCCAGTCTGTAGTTTTATATCCAGTCAGTGGTTTTATATCCAGTCTGTAGTTTTATATCCAGTCTGTAGTTTTATATCCAGTCTGTAGTTTTATTTCCAGTCTGTAGTTTTATATCCAGTCTGTAGTTTTATATCCAGTCTGTGGTTTTATATCCTGTCTGTAGTTTTATATCCAGTCTGTGTTTTATATCCAGTCTGTAGTTTTATATCCAGTCTGTAGTTTTATATTCAGTCTGTGTTTTATATCCAGTCTGTGGTTTTATATCTAGTCTGTAGTTTCATATCCAGTCTGTGGTTTTATATCCAGTCTGTGTTTTAAATCCAGTCTGTGGTTTTATATCCAGTCTGTAGCTTTAAATCCAGTCTGTAGTTTTATATCCAGTCTGTAGTTTATATTCAGTCTGTAGTTTTATATCCAGTCTGTGGTTTTATATCCTGTCTGTGGTTTTATATCCAGTCTGTAGTTTTATATCCAGTCTGTAGTTTTATATCCTGTCTGTAGTTTTATATCCAGTCTGTGGTTTTATATCCAGTCTGTAGTTTTATATCCAGTCTGTGGTTTTATATCCAGTCTGTAGTTTTATATCCAGTCTGTGGTTTTATATCCAGTCTGTGGTTTTATATTCAGTCTGTAGTTTTATATCCAGTCTGTGGTTTTATATCCAGTCTGTAGTTTTATATCCAGTCAGTGGTTTTATATCCAGTCAGTAGTTTTATATCCAGTCTGTAGTTTATATTCAGTCTGTAGTTTTATATCCAGTCTGTAGTTTTATATCCAGTCTGTGGTTTTATATCCTGTCTGTAGTTTTATATCCAGTCTGTAGTTTATATTCAGTCTGTAGTTTTATATCCAGTCTGTGGTTTTATATCCAGTCTGTAGTTTTATATCCAGTCTGTAGTTTATATTCAGTCTATAGTTTTATATCCAGTCTGTAGTTTTATATCCAGTCTGTGTTTTATATCCAGTCTGTGGTTTTATATCCAGTCTGTAGTTTTATATCCAGTCTGTGTTTTATATCCAGTCTGTAGTTTTATATCCAGTCTGTGGTTTAATATCCAGTCTGTAGTTTTATATCCTGTCTGTGGTTTTATATCCAGTCTGTAGTTTATATCCAGTCTGTAGTTTTATATCCTGTCTGTGGTTTTATATCCAGTCTGTAGTTTATATCCAGTCTGTAATTTTATATCCAGTCAGTGGTTTTATATCCAGTCTGTAGTTTTATATCCAGTCTGTAGTTTATATTCAGTCTGTAGTTTCATATCCAGTCTGTAGTTTTATATCCAGTCAGTGGTTTTATATCCAGTCTGTAGTTTTATATCCAGTCTGTAGTTTTATTTCCAGTCTGTGGTTTTATATCCAGTCTGTAGTTTTATATCCAGTCTGTGGTTTTATATCCTGTCTGTAGTTTTATATCCAGTCTGTGTTTTATATCCAGTCTGTAGTTTTATATCCAGTCTGTAGTTTTATATTCAGTCTGTGTTTTATATCCAGTCTGTGGTTTTATATCTAGTCTGTAGTTTTATATCCAGTCTGTGGTTTTATATCCAGTCTGTGTTTTAAATCCAGTCTGTGGTTTTATATCCAGTCTGTAGCTTTAAATCCAGTCTGTAGTTTTATATCCAGTCTGTAGTTTATATTCAGTCTGTAGTTTTATATCCAGTCTGTGGTTTTATATCCAGTCTGTGGTTTTATATCCTGTCTGTGGTTTTATATCCAGTCTGTAGTTTTATATCCAGTCTGTAGTTTTATATCCAGTCTGTGGTTTTATATCCTGTCTGTAGTTTTATATCCTGTCTGTAGTTTATATTCAGTCTGTAGTTTTATATTCAGTCTGTAGTTTCATATCCAGTCTGTAGTTTTATATCCAGTCAGTGGTTTTATATCCAGTCTGTAGTTTTATATCCAGTCTGTAGTTTTATATCCAGTCTGTAGTTTTATTTCCAGTCTGTGGTTTTATATCCAGTCTGTAGTTTTATATCCAGTCTGTGGTTTTATATCCTGTCTGTAGTTTTATATCCAGTCTGTGTTTTATATCCAGTCTGTAGTTTTATATCCAGTCTGTAGTTTTATATTCAGTCTGTGTTTTATATCCAGTCTGTGGTTTTATATCTAGTCTGTAGTTTTATATCCAGTCTGTGGTTTTATATCCAGTCTGTGTTTTAAATCCAGTCTGTGGTTTTATATCCAGTCTGTAGCTTTAAATCCAGTCTGTAGTTTTATATCCAGTCTGTAGTTTATATTCAGTCTGTAGTTTTATATCCAGTCTGTGGTTTTATATCCTGTCTGTGGTTTTATATCCAGTCTGTAGTTTTATATCCAGTCTGTAGTTTTATATCCAGTCTGTGGTTTTATATCCTGTCTGTAGTTTTATATCCAGTCTGTGGTTTTATATCCAGTCTGTAGTTTTATATCCAGTCTGTGGTTTTATATCCAGTCTGTAGTTTTATATCCAGTCTGTGGTTTTATATCCAGTCTGTGGTTTTATATTCAGTCTGTAGTTTTATATCCAGTCTGTGGTTTTATATCCAGTCTGTAGTTTTATATCCAGTCAGTGGTTTTATATCCAGTCTGTAGTTTTATATCCAGTCTGTAGTTTATATTCAGTCTGTAGTTTTATATCCAGTCTGTAGTTTTATATCCAGTCTGTGGTTTTATATCCTGTCTGTAGTTTTATATCCAGTCTGTAGTTTATATTCAGTCTGTAGTTTTATATCCAGTCTGTAGTTTTATATCCAGTCTGTGGTTTTATATCCTGTCTGTAGTTTTATATCCAGTCTGTAGTTTATATTCAGTCTGTAGTTTTATATCCAGTCTGTGATTTTATATCCAGTCTGTAGTTTTATATCCAGTCTGTAGTTTTATATCCTGTCTGTAGTTTATATTCAGTCTGTAGTTTTATATTCAGTCTGTAGTTTCATATCCAGTCTGTAGTTTTATATCCAGTCAGTGGTTTTATATCCAGTCTGTAGTTTTATATCCAGTCTGTAGTTTTATATCCAGTCTGTAGTTTTATTTCCAGTCTGTGGTTTTATATCCAGTCTGTAGTTTTATATCCAGTCTGTGGTTTTATATCCTGTCTGTAGTTTTATATCCAGTCTGTGTTTTATATCCAGTCTGTAGTTTTATATCCAGTCTGTAGTTTTATATTCAGTCTGTGTTTTATATCCAGTCTGTGGTTTTATATCTAGTCTGTAGTTTTATATCCAGTCTGTGGTTTTATATCCAGTCTGTGTTTTAAATCCAGTCTGTGGTTTTATATCCAGTCTGTAGCTTTAAATCCAGTCTGTAGTTTTATATCCAGTCTGTAGTTTATATTCAGTCTGTAGTTTTATATCCAGTCTGTGGTTTTATATCCAGTCTGTGGTTTTATATCCTGTCTGTGGTTTTATATCCAGTCTGTAGTTTTATATCCAGTCTGTAGTTTTATATCCAGTCTGTGGTTTTATATCCTGTCTGTAGTTTTATATCCTGTCTGTAGTTTATATTCAGTCTGTAGTTTTATATTCAGTCTGTAGTTTCATATCCAGTCTGTAGTTTTATATCCAGTCAGTGGTTTTATATCCAGTCTGTAGTTTTATATCCAGTCTGTAGTTTTATATCCAGTCTGTAGTTTTATTTCCAGTCTGTAGTTTTATATCCAGTCTGTAGTTTTATATCCAGTCTGTGGTTTTATATCCTGTCTGTAGTTTTATATCCAGTCTGTGTTTTATATCCAGTCTGTAGTTTTATATCCAGTCTGTAGTTTTATATTCAGTCTGTGTTTTATATCCAGTCTGTGGTTTTATATCTAGTCTGTAGTTTCATATCCAGTCTGTGGTTTTATATCCAGTCTGTGTTTTAAATCCAGTCTGTGGTTTTATATCCAGTCTGTAGCTTTAAATCCAGTCTGTAGTTTTATATCCAGTCTGTAGTTTATATTCAGTCTGTAGTTTTATATCCAGTCTGTGGTTTTATATCCTGTCTGTGGTTTTATATCCAGTCTGTAGTTTTATATCCAGTCTGTAGTTTTATATCCTGTCTGTAGTTTTATATCCAGTCTGTGGTTTTATATCCAGTCTGTAGTTTTATATCCAGTCTGTGGTTTTATATCCAGTCTGTAGTTTTATATCCAGTCTGTGGTTTTATATCCAGTCTGTGGTTTTATATTCAGTCTGTAGTTTTATATCCAGTCTGTGGTTTTATATCCAGTCTGTAGTTTTATATCCAGTCAGTGGTTTTATATCCAGTCAGTAGTTTTATATCCAGTCTGTAGTTTATATTCAGTCTGTAGTTTTATATCCAGTCTGTAGTTTTATATCCAGTCTGTGGTTTTATATCCTGTCTGTAGTTTTATATCCAGTCTGTAGTTTATATTCAGTCTGTAGTTTTATATCCAGTCTGTGGTTTTATATCCAGTCTGTAGTTTTATATCCAGTCTGTAGTTTATATTCAGTCTATAGTTTTATATCCAGTCTGTAGTTTTATATCCAGTCTGTGTTTTATATCCAGTCTGTGGTTTTATATCCAGTCTGTAGTTTTATATCCAGTCTGTGTTTTATATCCAGTCTGTAGTTTTATATCCAGTCTGTGGTTTAATATCCAGTCTGTAGTTTTATATCCTGTCTGTGGTTTTATATCCAGTCTGTAGTTTATATCCAGTCTGTAGTTTTATATCCTGTCTGTGGTTTTATATCCAGTCTGTAGTTTATATCCAGTCTGTAATTTTATATCCAGTCAGTGGTTTTATATCCAGTCTGTAGTTTTATATCCAGTCTGTAGTTTATATTCAGTCTGTAGTTTTATATCCAGTCTGTAGTTTTATATCCAGTCTGTGGTTTTATATCCTGTCTGTAGTTTTATATCCAGTCTGTAGTTTTATATGCAGTCTGTAGTTTTATATCCAGTCTGTGGTTTTATATCCTGTCTGTAGTTTTATATCCAGTCTGTAGTTTTATATCCAGTCTGTGGTTTTATATCCAGTCTGTAGTTTTATATCCAGTCTGTGTTTTATATCCAGTCTGTGGTTTTATATCCAGTCTGTGGTTTTATATCCAGTCTGTAGTTTTATATCCAGTGTGTAGTTTTATATCCAGTCTGTGGTTTTATATCCTGTCTGTAGTTTTATATCCAGTCTGTAGTTTTATATCCAGTCTGTAGTTTTATATCCAGTCTGTGGTTTTATATCCTGTCTGTAGTTTTATATCCAGTCTGTGGTTTTATATCCAGTCTGTAGTTTTATATCCAGTCTGTGGTTTTATATCCAGTCTGTGGTTTTATATCTAGTCTGTAGTTTTATATCCAGTCTGTGGTTTTATATCCAGTCTGTAGTTTTATATCCAGTCTGTGGTTTTATATCCAGTCTGTAGTTTTATATCCAGTCTGTGGTTTTATATCCAGTCTGTGGTTTTATATCCAGTCTGTAGTTTTATATTCAGTCTGTAGTTTTATATTCAGTCTGTAGTTTCATATCCAGTCTGTGGTTTTATATCCAGTCTGTAGTTTTATATCCAGTCTGTGGTTTTATATCCAGTCTGTAGTTTTATATCCTGTCTGTAGTTTATATTCAGTCTGTAGTTTTATATTCAGTCTGTAGTTTCATATCCAGTCTGTAGTTTTATATCCAGTCAGTGGTTTTATATCCAGTCTGTAGTTTTATATCCAGTCTGTAGTTTTATATCCAGTCTGTAGTTTTATTTCCAGTCTGTAGTTTTATATCCAGTCTGTAGTTTTATATCCAGTCTGTGGTTTTATATCCTGTCTGTAGTTTTATATCCAGTCTGTGTTTTATATCCAGTCTGTAGTTTTATATCCAGTCTGTAGTTTTATATTCAGTCTGTGTTTTATATCCAGTCTGTGGTTTTATATCCAGTCTGTAGTTTTATATCCAGTCTGTGGTTTTATATCCAGTCTGTGTTTTAAATCCAGTCTGTGGTTTTATATCCAGTCTGTAGCTTTAAATCCAGTCTGTAGTTTTATATCCAGTCTGTAGTTTATATTCAGTCTGTAGTTTTATATCCAGTCTGTGGTTTTATATCCTGTCTGTGGTTTTATATCCAGTCTGTAGTTTTATATCCAGTCTGTAGTTTTATATCCTGTCTGTAGTTTTATATCCAGTCTGTGGTTTTATATCCAGTCTGTAGTTTTATATCCAGTCTGTGGTTTTATATCCAGTCTGTAGTTTTATATCCAGTCTGTGGTTTTATATCCAGTCTGTGGTTTTATATTCAGTCTGTAGTTTTATATCCAGTCTGTGGTTTTATATCCAGTCTGTAGTTTTATATCCAGTCAGTGGTTTTATATCCAGTCAGTAGTTTTATATCCAGTCTGTAGTTTATATTCAGTCTGTAGTTTTATATCCAGTCTGTAGTTTTATATCCAGTCTGTGGTTTTATATCCTGTCTGTAGTTTTATATCCAGTCTGTAGTTTATATTCAGTCTGTAGTTTTATATCCAGTCTGTGGTTTTATATCCAGTCTGTAGTTTTATATCCAGTCTGTAGTTTATATTCAGTCTATAGTTTTATATCCAGTCTGTAGTTTTATATCCAGTCTGTGTTTTATATCCAGTCTGTGGTTTTATATCCAGTCTGTAGTTTTATATCCAGTCTGTGTTTTATATCCAGTCTGTAGTTTTATATCCAGTCTGTGGTTTAATATCCAGTCTGTAGTTTTATATCCTGTCTGTGGTTTTATATCCAGTCTGTAGTTTATATCCAGTCTGTAGTTTTATATCCTGTCTGTGGTTTTATATCCAGTCTGTAGTTTATATCCAGTCTGTAATTTTATATCCAGTCAGTGGTTTTATATCCAGTCTGTAGTTTTATATCCAGTCTGTAGTTTATATTCAGTCTGTAGTTTTATATCCAGTCTGTAGTTTTATATCCAGTCTGTGGTTTTATATCCTGTCTGTAGTTTTATATCCAGTCTGTAGTTTTATATCCAGTCTGTAGTTTTATATCCAGTCTGTGGTTTTATATCCTGTCTGTAGTTTTATATCCAGTCTGTAGTTTTATATCCAGTCTGTGGTTTTATATCCAGTCTGTAGTTTTATATCCAGTCTGTGTTTTATATCCAGTCTGTGGTTTTATATCCAGTCTGTGGTTTTATATCCAGTCTGTAGTTTTATATCCAGTCTGTGGTTTTATATCCTGTCTGTAGTTTTATATCCAGTCTGTAGTTTTATATCCAGTCTGTAGTTTTATATCCAGTCTGTGTTTTATATCCAGTCTGTGGTTTTATATCCAGTCTGTGGTTTTATATCCAGTCTGTAGTTTTATATCCAGTGTGTAGTTTTATATCCAGTCTGTGGTTTTATATCCAGTCTGTAGTTTTATATCCAGTCTGTGGTTTTATATCCTGTCTGTAGTTTTATATCCAGTCTGTGGTTTTATATCCAGTCTGTAGTTTTATATCCAGTCTGTGGTTTTATATCCAGTCTGTAGTTTTATATCCAGTCTGTGGTTTTATATCCAGTCTGTGGTTTTATATCTAGTCTGTAGTTTTATATCCAGTCTGTGGTTTTATATCCAGTCTGTAGTTTTATATCCAGTCTGTGGTTTTATATCCAGTCTGTAGTTTTATATCCAGTCTGTAGTTTTATATCCAGTCTGTGGTTTTATATCCAGTCTGTAGTTTTATATCCAGTCTGTGGTTTTATATCCAGTCTGTAGTTTTATATCCAGTCTGTAGTTTTATATCCAGTCTGTGGTTTTATATCCAGTCTGTAGTTTTATATCCAGTCTGTGGTTTTATATCCAGTCTGTAGTAAACTGTCTGTGTAGAAGTTGTCTCGGTGA
Organism: Embiotoca jacksoni; assembly: GCF_022577435.1. Taxonomy (NCBI): domain Eukaryota; kingdom Metazoa; phylum Chordata; class Actinopteri; family Embiotocidae; genus Embiotoca; species Embiotoca jacksoni. The sequence continues at coordinate 363,787 of NW_027185237.1, read as the reverse complement.
CGTCCTGCTCCTCCTCCAGGAGGCCGCTGATCTCCGACTGATCTGATGAGTTTAAACTTGGAGCTCCTTTTAACGTTCGTCCCTCCAACCAGAGAGCAGAAACAGAAACAAGCCTTTCAGGATCAACTTTGATAGCAGTTGGCGTGCTGCCAGCAGCTGGAGTTCATCGGGTTTGTTTCCTTATTCAAAATGTTTTCACCCCCCCCCCCCCCCCCCCTGCAGACACACCTCTCTCTCTCTCTCTCTCTCAGGAGGAATGTGAGGTCACACATGGCAGGAAGTAACATGAGAGGTTTACTTGTGCTCTGAAAACATGAACACAAACAGTCACAGGAGAGAAGTTCTGAACCGACGATGACAAAAGTATTTGGACACGTCAGTCTGAAGCTCCAGAACAAAGTCACGAACAAACGCACGTCTTTATTACAGACTGTTTCTAAAAGAGTTCGTAGCTTCAGGTCTGTAAAATGGTTCTGATCCAGAAGTGTCTTCAGCTGCAATACCAGCGAGTGCCACTAGAGGTCGGCTCCAAAAAGCCTCCGGCTCCATTGACTCCCATTCAACTTCTCTCATCAAATCCAAAGTGAATAAAATGTGTCCATCAGTTATCTCGGTGTTGTTAGCTAAAGTCACTCCTTCTTATTAGTTTTCTGGAGGTCCATCTGAAAATAATCCCTCATTCATTAGAAAAGAAGATTCAAGAAGACCTGTTTTTGGGGGCGTGTCTGTTTGATTGACAGGCCTGTGGTGCAGTCAGGTTACAGCTATCGGTGGGCGGGACGTAGTATCGTCAGGTTTCCGATCAGATCGGTCAGATCCACCTCTGGCTCCTCCCCCAGCTCGTCCAAATATGGTCACTTCCTGCTCCGAACCGCTCCGAACTAGTAAGATGGTGACGGACAGAATCTGAACTGGAGGATTCATAATGTTCACAAACCAATGATGACATCACTGATGGTTGATGACATCACTGATGGATGATGACATCACTGATGGTTGATATTTGGTGTCACCTCCATTGTTCCTATTGCAGATGGACATTTTTTACTTTTTACCAATTCAAAGCTTCATTTCTAAAAACTTGAATCTTTAACAAACAGGACTTTTATCGGACTATTTTAAGAGGCGGATTATGACCGGATAGCGGTACGATCTGGACCTCCTGTTTGTGTTTGGACCTGCAGTGTTGTCTTCATGTGTTTGTCAAGTCTAGTACGCACACACACACACACACGCACACACACACACACACACACACAAACACACACACACACACACAAACACACACACACACACACACACACAAACACACATACAAACACACATACACACACACACACACACACAAACACACACACACACACAAAGACACACACACACACACACACACACACACACACACACACACACACACATAGACATACGCACACACACACACACACACAAAGACACACACACACACACACAAAGACACACACACACACAAAGACACACACACACACACACACACACACACACACACACACACACACACACACACACACACACACACACACACATAGACATACGCACACACACACACACACACAAAGACACACACACACACACACAAAGACACACACACACACAAAGACACACACACACACACACACACACACACACACACACACACACACACACACACACACACACACCCTGAGCAGCTGCAGACAAACAGGAATTGTTTTCGGAGGTTTGTTCAGGGCGACCGCTGACTCAGGTACAGGAAGACGACGAAGAATGAGGAAGTGGGTGACACACTTTTCTGCCAGCTCACTTCCTCCCGGTGTGGACCGACTATATCGGAGGAGGAGGAGGAGGACCGGAGGAGGAGGAGGAGGAGGAGGAGGACCGGAGGAGGAGGACCGGAGTCCGGAAGGGAGGGCGGTTTAAATCCTACTGATGAATGACAGTGTTGTGGTGTGTTTCTTTCTCCCTCTTCAACATTATGTTATAAAATGGTTCTGATCCAGAAGTGTCTTCAGCTGCAATACCAGTGAGTGCCACTAGAGGTCGGCTCCAAAAAGCCTCCGGCTCCATAGACTCCCATTCAACTTCTCTCATCAAATCCAAAGTGAATAAAATGTGTCCATCAGTTATCTCGGTGTTGTTAGCTAAAGTCACTCCTTCTTATTAGTTTTCTGGAGGTCCATCTGAAAATAATCCCTCATTCATTAGAAAATCCAGATCGATCGCCTCAATCAGAGATTTTTATTCAAATCTTCAGAGATCATCTCTTTAATTTTGATGCTTTTATTCTGTCGACTCATCAAACAGCCATTATGTAATTTATGTTCTTTATTTTTATATCTCTCCCGTTATCAACTCATACACTTCCTTCAGGTGTTATTTTCCCCCATAAATCTGTTGGAGATATTAAAGACTCTGAAATCGAAACCCGACTGTGAGATAGAGATGGACATATTTATCATATCATATTTATAAAAAAACGTATTTAAATTTTGTTAACAATGAAGTGAAAAGTCAGACTGGTATCATAATGATTTATGTTTTATATATTTATTATTTCTAATTTAATAACCCTTTATATTTGCACTAAAGGTGGTGAAAGATTCACATAAAGTTAATTGATTTGCAACCTGCAGTTTAATATAATCTGCACTGTGTGTGGTAAAATAATAAAGTGATTAAACATGTTTTTTTCAGGTCTGTATTGTTGTGTTGCAGGAAGTGGTGACGGTGTTATTTTGGTTTCTAGTGTAACCGCTGACACACACACACACACACACACACACAGCAGACCTGAGCTGGGGCCCTCTGATTGGCTGTTGTACCACATGGTGTGCAGTGGTAGTAGCTCCTTATATGGTCACGAGGGCTCCGTGTTTGACTGGAGCATCGGGTTCAGTTTCTGAGAAGCAGAAATGTACACGGTGTTCTCACACACACACACACACACACACACACACCCTGCTATTGTCCGCGATACGGGCCGGAGCCAGAGGCTGAGCCACACGTTTACTGGTGCAAACTAACTCAGGTGGAGGGCTTATTGTGTTTTACATGCTCAGTGTGCAGTGTTATAGTCACACACACGCACACACACACACACACACACACACACACACACACACACACACCTCTGACCTCATTATTTCACATAAAATGCCTCCACAAAGGGTTTTTATGACCCTCTTCCACATGTTTTATTCCAACAGGTGGTGCTGGTTTTAAAATCAGTCGATCTGGGCCACAGATTCCGGGTCTGACTTGGATGCATCAGCTGCTGTGAGCTGTTGTTTTGAAGGCACGTGCATATAAAACATGACCATGATATTGATTGTCTCGCTGGTTATTTCTTGATGTTTGCTGGACGTCGGCCCTTTTGTTTGTTTTCGCCTGAACAGACGCGTCATTATGTAACGTCCCTTTCGGACGGAGCAGCCTACGGTGGCGGCGTGGCCGGGGCGGGGCGGGAAACCCCGGCACCGGGAACATAAAGCACGCGCGTTATATCTGCGGTGTCGAGTTTTAAAGTTGAAGATATGATCGTAATTAATAAAAAAGAAAGCCTGACGATTCGCTGCGCGTCTCCAATGAGACGGTGTGATCTGGTTTGGTTTGCCCTGCTCCCCCTCCCCCTGCAGCGAACATGGTTCAGTCCACTACAACGTCATCCATTGTTTACAAATCCACGCATCTTGTTGGTCAGTGCGGAGCGGCGGTGAGAGATCCAGGAGCGGCCCTAACAGATCCAGGAGCGGCCCTAACAGATCCAGGAGCGGCCCGGAGAGATCCAGGAGCGGCCCTAACAGATCCAGGAGCGGCCCGGAGAGATCCAGGAGCGGCCCTAACAGATCCAGGAGCGGCGGTGAGAGATCCAGGAGCGGCCCTAACAGATCCAGGAGCGGCCCTAACAGATCCAGGAGCGGCCCGGAGAGATCCAGGAGCGGCCCGGAGAGATCCAGGAGCGGCCCTAACAGATCCAGGAGCGGCCCGGAGAGATCCAGGAGCGGCCCTAACAGATCCAGGAGCGGCCCTAACAGATCCAGGAGCGGCCCGGAGAGATCCAGGAGCGGCCCGGAGGCTCTCATTCATCCCGGCCACGAAAACAAGCCCTGAGCTCCAGCCCGACCCCCCGAGCCTCGGCCACCATGCCCTGCCGGAAGGAGAACTACATCTTTCTGGAGCAGTCCGTCACCGTGGACTCCAAAGAGGTGGATGCGCTGGTGACGAAGATCGGCGAAGCGCTGCAGCTCCACAGCAACACCGGCGGCCACCAGAAGACGGTGTCCGTGTCCGTGTCCTGCCTGCACGGGCTCACCGGCAGCGGCGGCGTCAAACCGGCGGCCATCATCGGCGGCGGCACGGGACCTCCGGCGCAGCGGCAAGGCTGCTGTATGCGGCTCCGGAGCCGGGGACACCGACGGAGCAGCAGGGCGAGTCCGTACAGCATCCCCGGGTCCGACCGGGACTGGGACCGGATCAGACCGTGGAGCAAGAAACGGATCACCGAGGAGGACGACCCGCACCGGCTGCTGCAGGAGCTCATCTTGTCGGGGAACCTGATCAAAGAGGCCGTGAGGCGGCTGCAGTTCTCGGCCGCGGACCGCGGAGAGTTCCCCCGGGCCGCGGACCACCTGCCGCGCTGAGAACACCCCGACGGCCGGACCGGGGGTCGAACCGAACCGGCCCCTCCTGGACGGACTCAACCACCGAGACCGGACTCGGACTAAATCGAGTTAAATTTCACAGAACTCGCAGCTGTTTTCTAAAGTTCGTCCCGTTCACCGCGGTGCGTGTCGGCCATGTTGGCCGGCCGTTAGCCGCCCGGTTTGTTTACGTTTGAATGTTGTGTCCGGACCGAGCCACAACGGACTCTCCGGTTTCACACAAACAAACAAACAAACAAACAAACAAACAAAAGGATTTCTGTTGTTTTTCACTTTGTAAAAACTGCCGTCGGAGTTACGTCAGCGGGAAAACGGAGTCCGAACAATGGCTTTGTTCTCCGGGTGGTGAGTCACTGAACGGTGGCAGGAAGTCCCGGCGCCTTCATTTATTCACCGGAATGTCTCCGGTGTGTGTTGTTGTTTGTTTTGGGTGGGGGTGATCTGGGGGGGGGGGGGGGTGTTTACAGTGCCGGTGCTCGTTGTTCAGAGCTGCTGTCCGGGGCCGAGGGTCGCTGCCCAACGGCCCGCGGGCGGCACCGGTTGTCCCGGCTTAGAACACACCAGCCTCCCGTGGTCCCCCCCCCCCCCCTCCCCCCAGGAGACTATTTTGATAATAATTTGTCTGATTTCACAAAAATATTCACATTGATTAAAATCTCCTTCCTCTTCAAAAAGCTTTAAAATATGCAAAAATATTTCATCTGTCAAAGTAACTGCAGACAAGAGCTGCCTCAGACCTCCCTGTGGAGACCCCCCCCACCCCCAACCCCTCCCCACCCCCCCACACACAGACCCCCCACCCCCACCCCCAACAGACCCCCCCCCACCCCCAACAGACCCACCCCCAACCCCTCCCCACCCCCCACACACAGACACCCCCCCCCCACACACACACAGAGACCCCCCCCACCCCCCACACACAGACCACCCCCACCCCCAACAGACCCCCCCCCCCACCCCCAACAGACCCACCCCCAACCCCTCCCCACCCCCCACACACAGACACCCCCCCCCCACCCCGGAGGCTTCACGTTTTTCTACATCAGACTTCAAAGTTAAACTGCCCCCCCCCCCCCATTGGCTTCCCAAACTATTTGTGATGTCACACACACATGACATCACTGCTGGTGCTCTCACCTGTTGGGACTTCCTGGTTGTGGAGTTCTGTGTTGTTTTTTGTTTTTTTTTAACGATCTGTATAAAAGAGAATTGAACTCGATTGCTTCGTACCGAAGTCTCCGATAATGTTCCTGAGTTTTCAGGACTTTTGTTTTTGTTGTTGTCGTCTTAATAAACACTTTTGTTTTTCCAGCCATCTGTGAAGTGTCTTTGTGAGGATGACGTGGTCTTAAAGGACACATGCTCATTATCTGACTATAAATACTACTACCCCCCCCTTCCTCCTCCCCCTCCTCCTCCTCCCCCTCCTCCCCCTCCTCCTCCTCCTCCTCCCCGCCTGATGACAGCACAGAAAAACATGTTTTGCTGATGTGAAGCGGTTAAAGGTCCTCCATGCAGCCGGCAGCACACACGCGCACACACACACACACACACACACACACACACACACACACACACACACACAGACACACACACACACACACAGACACACACACACACACACACACACAGACACACACACACACACACACACACACAGACACACACACACACACACACACACACACACACACACACACACACACACACACAGACACACACACACACACACACACACACACACACACACACACACACACACACACACACACAGACACACACACACACACACAGACACACACACACACACACACACACAGACACACACACACACACAGACACACACACACACACACACACACACACACAGACACACACACACACACAGACACACACACACACACACACACACAGACACACACACACACACACAGACACACACACACACACACACACACACACACAGACACACACACACACACCTGATAAATGAACTTACAGATTTAAAGCTGCAGCTGTTTTTTAATTATATTTCAGTTTAAAAGAAAGATGAATTATTGCCATGGTGATATTTCCAGGGGGAAGATCTCCGTCTTCTCTTCGCTGTGAATGAGCTCGTCTGTGTGGGCGTGTCCTCCCACGCTGCATCCCGACGCCACGGCAACACAAACGCAGGATAAAAATAGACAAAGATGGATCTGCGTTGTGTTTCTGCTGAACGAATCCTCCATGACGCTTTTATGTTTTTGTCTCTTTTCAAGCAGCATCAATGTGAAGAAGCTTCTCGACCTTCAGCTGCTTCGTTCTTCAGACTGAAGGGAATTTTTATCACGTAAAAGTAAACTCAAACCTGACTGCACCACAGGCCTGTCAATCAAACAGACACGCCCCCAAAAACAGGTCTTCTTGAATCTTCTTTTCTAATGAATGAGGGATTATTTTCAGATGGACCTCCAGAAAACTAATAAGAAGGAGTGACTTTAGCTAACAACACCGAGAGAACTGATGGACACATTTTATTCACTTTGGATTTGATGAGAGAAGTTGAATGGGAGTCTATGGAGCCGGAGGCTTTTTGGAGCCGACCTCTAGTGGCACTCGCTGGTATTGCAGCTGAAGACACTTCAACAGGTAAACAGGTGGGAAGGTCACTGCTGCCTTGACCCGGAAGGACAAAACCTTTTTCATGCTGTTTGCTCCACCTTCATCGTATCGAATTAACAGAGAGGAGGTGGAGGAGCTGCTCCCTGGGTAGAGGAGGTTTCTCCCGGGAGGACGCAGCAGCCGCAGCCGCTGTGGAGCGTCGCATCTCCGGACGTCTGTAGGTCAGTTCGCTGCTCTTTAAAGTGTGCAGTGACTGTGTGTGTCCGGTAGAGGGCAGCAGAGCACCGTGAGGTCTGTAGTCCAACTCCTTTAGGACTGTTTCCTGTCTGATCATTTTAAATGAAGACAGAATATTAAAACCACCAAAATCAGATGCAAAATTTTTAAACACTAGAAGTTTCCTTTAAGATGATGTTTTAGTTTAATTTACAATTAAAACACAACATGACCTGAAAACTGTTCTTAATTCTTTCAAGAATTAAACTGGAAACTTCAGTAATAATTTAACAACAACAACAACAAAAAGTATAAAGTGACACAAGTGGTAACCCGCATTTTATAATAAAAAAAATAGAAATTATTAAAGAAAGAATATAATCCCAAAAATATAATCATAATTTTACAACTTAATGATAAAGAGCCAAGAATGTATTAATATATGACTTCTTATTTATTGTAATATATTAAGTATACGATGTCAAATTGTGCATCACTGATGGAAGTCATAAGAATTAGAAGAGACATTTTAAGTTGCATTTTTAAAACAGTCAATCAGTAAATCAGTTTTTTGTTGTTGTGTAAATTTACGTGAATAAAATCGTGATTTGAAGTAACAAATAAAGTAAAGAAGTAAAATGATAAATTTACAAGTAAAAAAACAAACATTTCAAGAATAAGAGTCACAATGTGAGAATAAAGTAGTGGAAACATTTTTTTATCAAAATATTTCACTTTTATTCTTCCGTCGTATGAAAACACTTAAAACCACGTTAAAATTAAACGAGTTCACGTCAGTTAAATACAAAACTGAAGTTCGTCTTTCTCCACTTCCACCAGAATTGAGACACATTTTCTCTTCACTGTTATTGATTTATAATCTCATGAAATGTCAGATTAGAGGATGTCAGCAGCAGCAGGATCAGGGATTTACTGCAGCTCAATCGAGACTGAAGGCTGCTGCAGAGAAACATCCTGATTTAAAACACTCATTTATTGAACTGTGACTCACAAACACAGTTTTGGCTGCAGGCTTCGCTCATGTCAGCGATTCACGATAAAACTCGTATTCACGTTGAAGAGCTGCTTCACGTGTCATCGATTATGTTTTAAACCGTCGGACTGAACTCATGGAAGACGTCATTAAACACAATCCGGCCGTAAAATACACTTAAAGACACATTAATGATGGAAACCCGTTCAGAGCTGGTGAAACGGGAACTTAATGTGACAGAATAAAACATGAAGCGAATTTTAATGACGACAGAATTAAATATCGATCAAAGATCTGTTTAATAATGTGTTTAAATTCATCAAAATATCCACATTTGTACAGCCGTGTTTTAAACGTTGGGACGAGTCAAATGAACCTTTTTAACTGGAAACAGACAGAAGACGACAAATGAAATGTTTATTCCAGCAGAAGAAAGGAGAAGGATCAGATTCAGCTTCCTCCTGTTGACGTTGTGAGTCCTGCAGCTGATGTTCGCTGGTCTTCACAGCTCGCTGCAGCGCGTCCTTTTCTTTTGAGGACTTCTGCACCTTCGGTTCAAAAGTTCATCGAGCTCACAGGTGCAGATTATTGTTAATGATTAAAACATTTTCTAAAGACTATTATCTACGTTATGAAGACAAACTCTAACACGACTAAAATAACAATATATTAGCTGAGCATCCAAAACAAAACATGAACTTCCGCGACCTCTGACCTTTCTGGAAACGTCAGCAAAACAACTGGTGAACTCGAAGCTTCTGATTTCATGTTTTTGTAGATTTGAATTGATGTTCAGGTTCATCTTCCTTCAACTGTGGTTGTAATCTGGTGTCAGCTCGTCTTCTTGCTGTGATGTTTGTACTGGTTCTCTCCTCTGTGACTCCATGTTGTTGTGAATGAAGGTGATTTCTCCAGAATAAATAAAGGTTGAATGAATGAATTTACGCTTCTCACGAGATAAATTTGTCTCCCCGATGTTTCCTGGAGCGCCACCATCAGGACAAAGACCACAGTTTAACAGGAAAAAGACCGAACACGGCCCTGTGATGGACAGGTGACCTGTCCAGGTGAACCCTGGCCCACAAGTGAGCTGGGATAGGCTCCGCCCCCCCCCCCCCCCCGGGACCCTGGTCAGGATAAAACGGGTGAAGATGATGGATGGACTCCAGAACACTGTGTGTGTGTGTGTGTGTCTGTGTGTGTGTGTGTGTGTGTGTCTCTGTGTGTGTGTGTGTGTGTGTGTGTGTCTCTGTGTGTGTGTGTGTGTGTGTGTGTGTGTGTGTGTGTGTGTGTGTCTCTGTGTGTGTGTGTGTGTGTGTGTGTGTCTCTGTGTGTGTGTGTGTGTGTGTGTGTGTGTGTGTGTGTGTGTGTGTGTGTGTGTGTGTCTGTCTGTGTGTGTCTCTGTGTGTGTGTGTGTGTGTGTGTGTGTGTGTGTGTCTGTCTGTGTGTGTCTCTGTGTGTGTGTGTGTGTGTGTGTGTGTGTGTGTGTGTGTGTGTGTGTGTGTGTGTGTGTGTGCTGACCCACTTCAGACCGAGCTGGACCGTCACTTCCTGAGGACGCTCTGATCCGACCTGCTTTCTTGTCCTCTGTCCTTCACAGCTGGAGACGACCGCCGCTTCGTCCTCGGAGCGCCGACTCGACACAACTGGGCTAATGAGGCGTCCCGGACGGGGAGTTCTGGTTCTGGTTCTGGTTCTGGTTCTGGTGCCCCGGGGGCCGATCGCCCTTCCTCTCCGGTGTGGTCGTTATTTCTGAGCAGCTGACACACAGGTGTGTTCCCGTCTCATGAAATATTCAGCGCTGCAGGCTGCCGATGGTTTCATCTTCTTCTCTAAAAACAGATCCAGTTAAAGCTCGCAGGTTTAAATCTGTTCACTCTGGACTCGGAACCACGTCAGCTGTTATCACTGTTCATCACAACAATTCAGCTGATTCTCATTTAGTATTTATAATTTAGTCTTTCAAACGTCTGAAACTGTAAAATGATGTCTGCAGAGGAGATCGGCACAAAAATAAATCTTCTTTTAAAATAAATCCTGGAGACAACAGTTTGAATATCACGTCTTAGTCTACGTCCCAGTTCGATGTTGTCATGGTGACGACAACAGGTCGTAGGGACGTAACCGGATGAAATGTTCCCAACAAAACAAAAACATTTGTGAAAATGCTGATTTGAAGCAATAGGAGCCGACCTCTAGTGGCACTCGCTGGTATTGCAGCTGAAGACACTTCTGGATCAGAACCATTTTACAGACCTGAAGCTACGAACACTTTTAGAAACAGTCTTTATGGTGAAACACTGCAGGAACATAAAGCAGCTGAGAGGTCAAGTGTCCTGACGGACGTCTCTGATGCTCTGCATGTTCCAACATGGATTCATTTCTACGATGTGCAGCAGCTCATCCTGAGTTGACTCTGATCGGTCTGGAATAAATCTGTACGATGAATCTGAAGCTGCAGGTCGACCTCACGTCCGTCAACATCAACACAACATCGGTCTGTTGTTGTAAAGCAGCTGGACGTCTTCAGTTTAACGAGGTCAGTTCATGAATGAAAGGAGAGCTGAGAACCACCAGGTCTCTTCTACACGACCAGCAGAGCTTCACACAACAGAGTCCCGAAATCAGACATGAAGCTGCAGCAGAAACGTTTTCTGACGGCTTTGAGTCCAGAATCATTTTATGGTTCTCGTCTTTTCACAACTAGAAATCTTTCTTTAAAATATATTTCAGTGTCTCACGAACCGAGACGCTAATTTACTGCCTTCTTTCTGGTTGTTTTGTGTGTCTTTGTCTCTTTGTGGTTGTTTTTGGTGAATATCTGGTTGTGTTTCGGCTCCGATGGGAATCCTGATTCTCACTGATCAGCATGAATCATCGTTTCAGAGAAAACAAAGTGAGTTGAGCTTTTAAACGTGTTAACAGCTTCTCGCTGAGCGTCCTACTTCGAGTGTCAGCGTTGTTCTTAAATGTAGAAACTAAAAACCTGTGTCCCCCCCCCCCACCCCCACCTCCGCCCCTCCTCCCCCTCCACCTCAGGTACGTCGGTTCACTTCCTGGTTGGCTGCCTACACAGCTGACCTCGATTCTCCGCTCGACGCCTCCGGCTGCAGCGAGACAGAAACTGGAACATCACATTTGCATTTTTGGGCATTTAAAGAGATCTCAGCTCACATCTGCAGCATCGCAGACGGTCGGTACGACCGGTCGGGAGGTCGAAGGTCACGGCTCGCCGACCACACGTCCGTCATAACACACATACGTGAGGAACGTGTTGATGTCCGTTGGTACAATTAATTGAACAACAAACCGCAACGACTGACTTGATGAACATGTGTTTTTCTCTCCGTCTGCAGTTTGAGTCGAGATAAAGAAACATTTCGTGAACTCTGATGAATTCAGAGAAACTTCAGCAGCAGAAACGTGTTTGACTTCAGGCCTTCAGGCGTCACCGTGATATTTGAAAAGACCACTCTGACCTCACAAGAATGTTCTTTATTGCTTGAATGAATCACAGTGTAAACAGGAAGTAAACAACTGGGGGCGGGGGAGGGGGGGGGGGTCACCAGGGTACCACGGCCTAAAGCCGCCTGCAGGGTTTCTGCTGCCTCCTGAGCAGCGGTTACTGATGCACCGGCGCTCCGACAGGCTTTAAGGCGGTAGACAGACGTGACGTTACGTCGGCATGAAAAACAACAACAGCTGAAACAAGACGAACGGTCGCGACAAAACAGGAAACCAGCAACAAATACTTTGAGAAGGAAACATAACGCAGACGCATCTCGTTCTTCTGTCTCGCAACGAGATGTTGAATCAGGAGGCGGCAGGTCGGCCGAACAAACTGAAAACAGCGATGCACACCAACAACCGCCACGTTCCACCTCCTGTCCTTTGTATGATTGTTAGCCCCGCCCCCTGATTAGTTTCATCTGTCCCTCGTTGTCCTTCCCTCCTTGCTGTATTTAGTCTGTGTGCTCGTCTTCTTCTCTCTGTTGTCACTGTTTCAGTTTCCTGTCTGTTGCTGCGTCTTCTGAAACCCAGAGAACACAAACCACCTGAACTGTGGCGCCATGGCAACGGGCTTCTCCAACATGACGACACGTGTGTCTCTTTGTAGTTGTTTTGTGTCTCTTTGTCTCTTTGTTGTTGTTTTTTGTCTCTATGGTTGTTTTTTCTCTTTTTGTCTCTTTGTGGTTGTTTTTTGTCTCTTTGTCTCTTTGTGGTTGTTTTGTGTCTCTTTGTCTCTTTGTTGTTGTTTTTTGTCTCTTTGTGGTTGTTTTTTGTCTCTTTGTCTCTTTGTGGTTGTTTTTTGTCTCTTTGTGGTTGTTTTTTGTCTCTTTGTCTCTGTGGTTGTTTTTTGTCTCTTTGTTGTTGTTGTTTTGTCTCTGTGGTTGTTTTTTGTCTCTTGTTTTGTGTCTTTGAGAATGTCTGTCGATGTGAGTGACTTTCAGAAACAGATTTTGAACTCTCCCTTCCAGCAGAGTTCAGTGAGTCTGGTGAGGTTCTGGTGGTTCTGGTTTCAGGTCCGGTCGGACCGGTTCTACCACCGCAGCTCCTCCCCCCCGCTGCTCCGGGTGCTCACCCTCTCTCGGCCGTGCAGCCTCATCATGTCCACGATGCTGCGGGCGTAGGCGTCCCTCAGGTTCACGCCCCCTCCCGCCCCCCCCGCCGCTCCGGCCCCCAGCGACCCCACCGACCCGCGGGCCAGCCTCTTCAACATCTCGCCGTGCCGCGTCGCCGCCTCCTTCATCTTCAGCGTTAAGTAGCAGGAGGAGAAGCGTTCGTTGATGATGGCGATGGGCAGCGACAGGATCAGGATGCCGGACAGGATGCAGAGGAAGGCCAGCACCTTCCCCACCGCCGTGTCGGGCCGGATGTCTCCGTAGCCCACCGTGGTCATGGAGGTGGTCGCCCACCACCAGGCGGCCGGCACGCTGGTGAACGTGGTGGCAGGGAAGTCGTACTCCAGGGCGAAGACCACCGTGGCGAAGATGGAGATGCCGACGCCGAGGAAGAGGAGCAGGAGGCCGACTTCCTCGTAGCACTGAGCGATGGTCATCCCCAGAGACTTCAGGCCTGGACGCAGGACAGACGGACATTTTAGTCTCTCAGCAACACATCAGACATCCGTCTGTCCAAACAGTCAACGCACAGTTCAACTCAAAAAATACATTTATTTCAGCTGATTTTCTCAGAAAGATTTCTCCCAACAATTTTACTGGATTTATAAAAGGACTTTTTAAAAAAAAAATCCAGACTGAAAATCGATTTCTCTGTTCAAGTTTCATATTTTATTTAAGGATTTATGAGAAAGTAAAAAGAAAATTCAATACAAAGAATTCAAAAGAACTTAACAGCTGCAGAGAAAATCAGTGCTTCGTCACTAAAAACTATAATTCGTTAAGCGAGTCGTGATTAATTCAGATAAAAGTCTTCTGTTTGTTGTTTCTCTGCAGCCGTCGGTGGAAAACGAAGTGCGATCGTCGTTGTCCTCGTTTCCTCTTCTATGTCTGACGCTGCTCGCAGAGCAGAAAATAACAAGTGGCATAAAGAATGTATAAATACACAGAAGTACACAGCTGCCGTTCACACCCCAGAATGACTCGTCACGTCTCGAGTGTTGAAACTCTTTACACTGAAAAGATTTAAGACCCCGAACCAGAAAATCTGATTTCACTGTTTCCCAACAGATTTTAAAGAGTAAAAGTCAATATGACATCTTCAAAAAGGATTTTTAGATGTTTGACACTAAATGGAATAACAGGAAGTGTCCGACCCAATCATCAACCATCAGTGATGTCATCAACCATCAGTGATGTCATCGTCCATCAGTGACGTCATCGTTGGTTTGTGAACGTTATGAATCCTCCAGTTCAGATTCTGTCCTTCACCATCTTTGTTAGTTCGGAGCGGTTTGGAGCAGGAAGTGACCATATTTGGACGAGCTGGGGGAGGAGCCAGCGGTGGATCTGACCGATCTGATCGGAAACCTGACGATACTACGTCCCGCCCACCGATAGCTGTAACCTGACTGCACCACAGGCCTGTCAATCAAACAGACACGCCCCCAAAAACAGGTCTTCTTGAATCTTCTTTTCTAATGAATGAGGGATTATTTTCAGATGGACCTCCAGAAAACTAAGAAGAAGGAGTGACTTTAGCTAACAACACCGAGATAACTGATGGACACATTTTATTCACTTTGGATTTGATGAGAGAAGTTGAATGGGAGTCTATGGAGCTGGAGGCTTTTTGGAGCCGACCTCTAGTGGCACTTCGTGGTATTGCAGCACACTTCTTTATCATTTTGTTCAGGTTTAAGCATCGTAACAATGAAGACGCTGCCACCATCAGGTCATACTGCGAATTACAACTCAAGTTTCCTCCATACAGTATTAGTACGTTCTATATTCTCGCACGCTGTTTCACTCCTGCCCCCCCCTCCCCCCATGTTCTCTTGTTTTATTCATGAGTCGAGTCCAGGGATGATCTTCCTTCCCTAAAATCACTCAGATCAAAGCACTCGTACGTCCCAGTCTGACACTCACATATTCTCATGCACATATAATCACACTCTCTCCTCCCTCCATCTGCTCGGGGAATTCTCCAAAATATGAATCAGTATTTTTTTTTTTTTTTTCCTCCTTTCCTTTCGGCTGTAATCTCACAGCAGCAGCAGCTTCTCACCGCAGAGATTTTCCATTTCTCCTTCGCTTCCCTGCGTGTTCACATCATGTGTTTAAAATCCCCCACAGAACAGGAACATGTGAGGAGGGAAATAAACGAAGCCGCTGAGCCGCTGGGCAACACATTTCACCTGGCAGACTTTTATCTCTTTCTGTTCCTAAAAATAAACCATCTCATTAATGATTATTCTTTTCTTTTCTATTTTAAAGCAAACTCAATCCATTTTTAAATGAAAGACAAAAAGTACTGTAGACGAACTGGTTGAAGGAACAGAGCGTGATTATTGAAATAAACTAAAAATGAAAACTATTTTCATCATCGTGCACCAGTTTCGATTCAAATAATAAAAAACTAAACTAATATTTAAAATTGACCATACAAAAACAATCCAGTTTTTAAGCCCAAAAAATGACAAATATTAGATGGATTTTAGCCTCTTGGTGTGGCCAGGTGGTAAATTTACTAACGTTAAGGTTTATGTAGCTCTTATAAATGTTAATTCATCACATCAATTGCATATTTTGGCCACAAGGTGGCAGCACCGCAAGAATATCGTTACTGATCAGACTCGCTCCAAATCTTCGCCTCTTTACCTACAGACCAAGATGTTTCCCTTCGTAACCTCTGTGTCCTTTTGTCTTAATATGCGGGGGCTGTTTGGACCGGTTTACCTGTCGAGTGGCGCCCCAGCTTCAGCATGCGGAGGGACCTGAGGAGGCGGAGCACCTGCACCACCCGGCCCATGTTCTCCAGCTCGGTTGAACCCCCGTGGAGGTTCTCCACCGCCAGCGTCACGTAGAACGGCAGGATGGCCAGCAGGTCGATCACGTTGGGGACGCTGCGACTGAACCGGCACTTATCGCTGACGCAGAGGAACCGGAGCGCCAGCTCGGCCGTGAACCACACCACGCACACGTACTCCACGGCGTCGAACAGCAGCGGGGCGCCGACGCCGAGCCCGCCGACGCCGACGTCCTCCCCCAGGTCCAGCGAGATGAGCGCCATGTTGATGACCGACACTACCACGAAGAAGATGGAGAGCGAACCGAAGGTCCGAGCGGCAAGCGAGGAGTCGGGTTTCTCCAGGAAGTCCCAGAGGTGCCGGCGGAGAGTCGGACAAGCGGCGCCCACGAAGTCCTCGTCGCCGTCGTCGGCCTCGAGCTCCCGCGGGACGTCCAGCGTCTCCTTCTGCTCCTTGCGGCGGTAGTAGCGCTCGCGGCAGCAGGGGTTGATGCGAAGCTCGTCGATGCCCCAGTACTCGATCTCCTGCAGGAAGGACATCTCGCACAGCTCCTCGCTGACGTGCAGGTGACCCGACCGGTAGTAGTTCATCACGTACCTGCCAACAGACACAAACTCTTTACTGAAGAGGAACCGGAGTTCACCAGCTGGAAACCAGCGCAAAAATGGAGGCAAAGAACTCCCGACATGGAGCGTACCGGCGGGTCATTTATCTCTAACCGTCTACGAGAAGCTCGAATGAATCTCAGTTTGTTCGGATCTGTCATCGAGTTGCAAACGAGTCGGTCAAATAAACCTGTCTGAGAAAAAGCTGCAGACGAAACACTGAATCTCGACGATACGAAAGCTTATTAACGAGAGAAGTTAAACGTTCTAGTTCTGGTTGGTGGAGTTTTAAAGTTGGTTACTTTGGTTTGAACATCAGATGTTCACTGAACGCTCAACGTCATGTTGTTGAGCGGAGATCTCAACCAATCAGCGGTTAGATCAGGTGACAGCCAGGCGTTTCCCATCATGCCTTGAGTTGAGACCGTGGTGTCTCGCTCTAAACCTGCAGCCACCTTTGTCTCACGAGGTCACCAAAAGGGGGTAAATATACGCCACCTACTGGAAGGTCTGGGAGCTCCTGTCGAAGAAGAACTCGTTCTCCAGGTAGTCGGCGTCGTCACAGAGCTCCAGCGCCGAGTCTCGGCCGCAGGACGCCAGTTTTCCCAGCCGGGTCTCCGGGTACGACACCAGCAGGTCCCGCGACAGCACGTAGCGACTTCCCCCGACGTTGATGATGAAGAAGTCGAGCGCGTCTCGGCAGGACGCCGTCGTCTCGCTGAAGAAAACGCTGGAGTCCAAAGACACCAGGGAGGCGCTGTCGTCGTAGGCCTCCGCCCTCGCTACCGAGCTGGAGGGGAGGCTCATGGTGGAGGAGGGGGGAGGAGCTACTGGAAGAGAGAAGAAGGGGGGAAGGAGATGGTGCACTTCAGGTTTACACTGAGTGTATTCTTTGGCCACTAGGAGGCAGAAGAAGTCGATTGCATGCAGAAACATACCAGGGTCTCGACAGATCAATCCGTCAACACTGAGTTCTACTGAGACCTTCTGAGGACTGTTAGTGTTGTTAGCTGTTTGTTAGCTTCGTTAGCATTGTTAGCTGCTAATTAACTTAAATTCAGCAGAATTTTTTGTGAAATTAGCCCTTTGTACATGTCGTTAGTTCTTAACTGGTTTTTAGCAAAATTAGCATTTTCTTATCTGGTTGCCAGACTGAGTTCTACCGGGACCTTCTGAGGTTCTGTTCTGGTTCTGACTTCTTTTCTGCTTTGTAGTCTTCAGGTCAGTCCGAGTTTTTGTGCTTCCTGTTTGGTTTTGAAACGACTCACTTCTTGTGTATCTGTCTTTGTTTCACTTCCTGTCCTTTGTATGATTGTTGGCCCCGCACCCTGATCAGCTTCACCTGTCCCTCGTTGTCCTTCCCTCCCTGCTGTATTTAGTCTGTGAGCTCTTCTTCCCTCTTTGTCGGTTTGTTTAAGTTACCCATCTTGTTTTGAAACCCAGAGAACAACAAACAACCTGAACTGTGTCGCCATGGCAACATAGTGGAAATGGGCTCAGGAACACTTGGCTGTTGAAGATTTTCTGTTCCCTCAAAACTTTGACCCAAAATCTGCTGTTTCGTGTGCATCACTATGCTGCGTTCAGGAACTCTGTGAACTTACTGATCGACTCTCAATCACTACGTTGGGAACCGCTGATTTAAATCGTATCTTTCTTGCGCTGCAGCTCTCAGAGAATTCGCGAAAGTATTCGAAGGAGCTCCTTTCAGAATATTTCCTCTTTCCGTAACCTCGTGTGAACCAGCTCAGCAAGAATGAATCAAAGAGAATAAAGGAGGACAGAAGCAGACAAAGAGTGAAAGAGGGCGGAGATCAAGAGGGAGGAAAGCTGAGCGGCGTCGGGACGAGTTCGAGGCCTCTGGCGGCGTCCGACATGCAGCGTCTCCGGACGGATTTAAATATTTCAGCTGTTTTACCTAATTAATGGATCCGAAGCTGCCGTTCCTGTGATCATTCATTCCCTTTCACCTGTCTAATACTCTCTCTGAATTTTCCATGAGACGGAGGAGCGACGACAGGAACTGAGATCTGTTCAGATATTTATTTAACCAGAGTTTCTATAGATCAGGGTCCAACGCCGATGTGTAGAAATAAAACACGTCTCTTCTTAACATGTTTCCCGCAGAGATACTCCTGAGACCTGTGGTGGGAAAGCCGTGGTTCGCGGGCCAAATGTGGACCCCCTAAAAATCGTAGCGTCTCACTCTCATTGTTCTTTTCACTTAAAGGTAAAATTTGAAGCATGTTTAGTTTAAAATCGTCAGACATTCTCTAAACGCATCACGAAACATCAGTGTCGACGTCACAGATGTCTTAAGTATTGTATTGCAGAGATATCTACCAATAACCAGTGAAACACCGTTGCTAGGCAACGACAACATGTATGGTGTCTAGAAGCCACAGAGGCTAACAGTTTGTCAAGCTAACAGAAAATACAAAGCCACAGAAGGAAAAAGATGAGGCGGTGTTCCTCAGACGTAGAACTGTTCTCTAAGTTATGAAAAAAAACCTCTACATGACTAAAACTACAACATATCAGCTGAACATCCAACCACACATGAACCTCTATGACCTCTGACCTTTCTGGAAACGTCAGCAAACAACATCACTCGAGGCTTTTCAAAAATTTAGAGTGCCGATGTCGAGACTACCACCAGAGGGCGCCGTTCATACGGACTCTTCTCTACACATGGTGAACAGGAACACGCTTGAAGGCATCATCACATGTTATGATCAATAAAATACAAACACCACGATGGCTGAAACTTTTTGGAAAACAAGCAGAGCTCGAGTTAACGCTGACTGAAGGAAAAAGGTTTGATGCTGGACTGAAACGATGTGACGGGTCGACAGCAGAGGAACGTAAAAACGCAGAGGAAAATGAAAAAAACTTCAATTTTATTATATTTCTTTAAAGAATTTGCTGCTCTAAATCGTCCTCGTGTTTGTTTTGGCTTTATGTTGTCTTTTAATTTATTTCATTTTGATTTTATTGCTGATTTTTTTTCTTTAACAGCTGAAACATTTCGAGTGATTCAGATTTTTTAAAGTTTTTTTTAAAGTTTTACTGGATGTAAAATGTCATAAAAACATGAAACTGAGTCAGTTAAAAGGAGGTGAAATTATTTTTCTCAAACATGAAACCTCTGAGGATCCAAACTGTCGCGGTGAAAATCATTTCGTGTTTTTATGATATTTTACATCCAGTAAAACTCATTAAATTCTGACTCAACTGATTTCCGATCAGTGAAACTTCACCGTTTGATTTAAAAACTAAACAGTCAGAGATTCTTTCAGCATCTCAACACGTCTCAAACACAGATCAACGTAATAAAAAGCTGCTTCTGCATAAATAAACTCTGAAATCATCCGAAGATTCTCACCTGCTGACAGAAGAGACGCTTCGAACATCTGGCAGAAAGGAAGAAGCTGTGAAGCTGCTGCGGTGATTCGCGGTGCGGTTTTAAAGATTGAAGGTACGGAGGGCGATCCGTGACACATAGAGGAGGAGGAGGAGGAGGAGGAGGAGGAGGAGGAGGTGCATTTCCATTAAAGATGCCTGACCAGTCAAAACTTTCATTACAGATTTCAACAGTTATATTTTGAGAAATTAGATTTTGTGTTAAAGTGAGTTTTGTCAGAATTTTGAAAAAAAACATCTGGGATTCATATTTTTGTTGAGACTGAACTGAACTGCCTCAGTTATTAATTTATTTGTTTTTGGATATCACAAATGAAGATGTTACTGCTCCAGATTCACTTGTTATTGTAATTATGAAAAGTCAAAACTCCTTTTGAAATGTCCAGAGTTTGATCCTGGTGATGAAGGAAGGGAGGTCTTCTTCCTCCTCTTCCTCCTCTTCCTCCAGTCACACAACTTTTTACTCCGACATTTGTTGACAAGAAGAAGAAACCAGAACATCTTCAGATGGATCCGTTAAAGTCGAGACCAAATTGTGTCCATGATGACATTATGGCATTAATCACCCTCCATACTCGACCGCCCTCCCCTCTCTCTCTCTTTGAGATGCTGTTGCTAAGCAACAAACTGCATTCTGAATCAAACTTTATGGAAATTAAAAAGCTGCTCCACTTTCTCTGCGCATTTTGTTGCTCCCACAGCGCCACCATGTGTCCAGTGTGTTGCTGCATCATCATCATCATCATCATCATGTTGCATCAACGCAGGCTGTCGACAACAATTATAAGTTACAGCCTCATAATGAAGGACTTAATGTGTTTCATGCATGACACGGTGTCATTGTCAGGAGAACCACAGAGAGAAAACTTTATTTTTATACACTTTATATTGCTTTTATGATTTGAATAGTTTGTTGTGGTCAGTTCATGAGGGGACTTCTTTTTTTTTTTTTAAATACAACCCTGTTTCCAAAAAAGTTGGGGCGCTTTGTAAAATGTAAATAACAACAGAATGCAATGATTTTCAAATCATATGAACCCATATTTTAATTGAAAATAAACCACAGACAACATATCAAATGATGAAACGGCCCTCAGGCAGCACTGCATTAAAAACACACTATTCTGGAGTGGAAATCACTGCATGGGCTCAGGAACACTTGTGAAAACCATCGTCTGTGAACACAGTTCATCACAAACAAACTTGGTTTGTTGTCGCAGAGACTCGTTTCCAACCAGTTCCATAATAAACCCAACATGTCACTCAGAGCTGCCGGCATGCGTGAGAAATGTCACGGCTGTCCGACAGTACGGACAACAACGACGGAGTAGTTGAAATCACTGTGACTACCTACAACCTCCCAGAAAAACAAAACGATCACGTGGTAAACTTCACGTGTTCACTGGTGTGAATGTGGAAAATACAAAACAATTCTGCTGCATTTATATTGTGGAACTGGGATGAAAGAATTATTATTGTGTGCATTTCACAATAATATTTCACTGCCTCTATGTTATTATTATTATTATTATTATTATAGAAATAATGATAATTTTCTGTTATTTTTCTATTCCGCCATGTGACAGCAGCAACAGCAGGGGGCGGTAGTGCAACACGAGCTGGGTTCCATCTCCTGTTACCAACACGAGGAAGATTTACGTCATTCAACGTCGGTCCAATCAGAGGCTGTAGCCGCCGCACTAGTCCCGCCCCCCTGAGAAACCGCCATCATGAACTCAAAAACAAGAAGCTGACGGATGAGACGCGATCCGGAGTCACAACAAGGTAAACTCGGTCAGCTCCGGTCCGACGGCGGGAAGGAGACTCCGGTTTTTCGGTGACATGTTTGCGGGTCGCTTCATCCTGTTGGAGCCGGTCTGTCGCTGTTTGTCTTGAATGAATGCGCAGCTGAGCGCCACGAACATGATCGAAGCTAACGTCAGTGTTAGCAGGCGGTGGCTAGCTGC
Organism: Embiotoca jacksoni; assembly: GCF_022577435.1. Lineage (NCBI taxonomy): Eukaryota > Metazoa > Chordata > Actinopteri > Embiotocidae > Embiotoca > Embiotoca jacksoni. Next base: position 341,876 of record NW_027185237.1, on the reverse strand, counting down.
AGCTAGTTAAACCTTAACGTGCTGTTGGGTTGGTTTGCTAACTAGTTAACAACGGCTAACTACCCAGCATGCACCGGGGCGTCACGGCAGCGCTAACTTAACGCAAAGAACATATTCTGAAAGAGTTCACAACCCGCGCGGACGTTTTAATGCGGAACAATAACGTTGAAAACACGTCAATCAAAAACTTAATTGGTTGGAGTGAATGGTTCTACGTCACGAAGACTCCGCCTCCAGACACGAGTCGGCTTTAATGGAAAGGGTTGGTGCCAATTGTTTCTGTCCGAGCTGCCAGACTCCGTTGACATTTCTGCCGTTTTAAGGACAAACAGCAGCCAGCTGACAGAACACGGGTTACCAACATCTAATGATTACACTCAACGAACTACAAGAAGCAGGACTTCAGTTCGGCACACGTCCTAAACACCAAACTACTTTTACTAAAGTTACATTTTAAATCTTCTATTAGTTTGTTCACTCTTTTCTCAGACTGAACATGCAGAGCAAACATCTAGGAAAGTGTTTTAAGTTGTTCCAGATATCCTGAGTTGACTGACAGCTAACCTCTCAGTCAGACACATCATCTGACAAGTATTTACAAAAATAATATTGTGCTTTATTTTTGAGGCTGCGTAAGCAAGTTATAACAGATGATTCTTGACCTGAAACTACTAGTTAGACTAAATAATACAAACTTAAAATCCATTTTCTCTGCATAATTGTTCATAATTTGCCTTTGTTTGATTAGTTTTTGTTAAATCGTCTGATTTCTCATTGGAGTATTGAACTGATTCTCTGTGTATGTTAAACACAATCAGCAGTCAAACTTTCTCCCGTCAGGTTTAAACTGATTGTGGAAACGGGCCGCGGTGCAGATATGAGCGACGTGGCCGAGGAAGCGATGGACAGCTCGGCGGTGTCCGAGGAAGAAGTGGAGGACCAGCAGGAGGCGTCGCGGGAGGACCGGACGGGTCCGAACAAGAGCCGCTCCAAAACATCCGGTAACGGGAATCACCTGGATTTCTCCTGTTAGACCTGTAAAACCACTTTGTCTCAACACACACACACACACACACACACACACACACACACACACACACCCTGTTTGATGTGGAGGATTCATTCACAAGCTGTCCTGGAATATCCTGGAATTTTTAAAAAGTCTCTTCCAGACATTAAAGTTGGGCGATTGGATCGTTTTTCTTGGAACATCAGTTTATTTTGCTAACGAAGGCAAAAGTGCAGGAAAAAAATCAACATTTCAAAGCGCTTCGGCTCAAAAACGACAACTCGGAAAGAAAAAAATCCAAAATGTTAAAAGTTTGTAAAAAAAACTGTTTAAAAAAAATAAAAATCTAAACTAGTAAACTGCCGGGAATAAAATCATGTAGCTGGATTTTGTCTGATCAGCACAAAGGAGGTCATTAAATTAGCTTTCATGGGTGAATGTTTGAGTGTGAACCCTGTAGTTGACAAAACTCCTGCAGCCGGAGCGCTTTGGTTCATGAAGAAGTTCGTTCACGGTGGAGATTGATGAAGAGCCTCGTGATGCAGACTGGACTTTATTTGATTTGTGTTTTCCTCCGTGATGCTGCAGCTGTCGTAGAAATCCTGGAGGGGAAGCGGGCGAAGAAGACGGTGGAGCGGCTCGACTTCCAGGCGCCCAAACAACGGCAGAAGCTGAAGATCGGAGACGGTGAATATTTACCCGTAACAGACAGGACTGCAGGGAGATGACGATGACGATGATGATGATGATGATGTTGTTGTTGTTTTTGTTGTTGTATTTGCAGGAAGTGGAGATAAATTAGGAGACATTCCTCGCACCAGCTACCAGATCACCAGGATGAAGCCGGCCGACCTGAAGCCTCTTCACGCCATCCTGTTCGACAGACCGGGGAAGGTAAACATGTTTTGAAAGGAGACTTTATGATGTCATACTTTCAGCAGAGCTTCTTGTTCACAATGTTTTTTTGTGTAAAAATCATTTATTATCTAATTATTTGTGTTGTAAGATTGAGCTTTTCCAGGCAGGACTAATGTGAGCTGATCAAGTCGGATCATTTCAGATTTATTCTTCACATTTTAATCCAAACCATCTAAAGCAGGAGATTTCCTGCTTTAATTCTGTAACAGGATGCTTAAACATTCAAAATAAAACCTGCGCTAACTCTGCATTATTTTTATTATTAAATAAACACGTGGGATCTCCTGTTCTCCTCTCAGATGGCGACCTTAAAGAAGAACCTGCGTCTGTTCAACGGCTTCCCGTTCGACGCCGACAGCGAGCAGTACTCCAAGAAACGAGAGAAACTCCTCAAGTGAGTCTCGGAGACGCCGAGTCGAGCCGTCGCCTGACGAAGACGTCCGTTCGCTGAAAAAATGTTTCTCCTGCTCTTCATTTCAGGAACTCAAACTTCACAAACAACAAATTGAAAGTGGTCTGTGCCATTCTGGATGTGGAGAAGAAGGGAACCCACTCGGACCTGGTGGACCGGATCCTGACGTTCCTCACGGCCCCGAAGAACAGCGGCAAGGTGAGCCGAGTCATCTTCACCGCCACCGACTCTTATTTTGAAATGTCGTTTGTAGGTAAATGTTCTTATATTTTGTTGTTTTTCTTGAATCTGAAGTTATTTGCTTCATTAGTTTTAGTTTTGAATCTTTCAGATCAGAGGTCTCCACCCTTTCTCCTTTCTGAGAGCTCCTCATTGTTCAGTGACATTTATTCACATAGCTGAGCTCCACCCAAACAGCCGAATCAGCTTCTTTTATGTCAACAGGAATAAACTGATACTCAACGCACACATTTTGTGTCACAACAGCTTAAATTCAGCACATGCATGTTTTTTTTTCTTTTTGTTTGTATTTCATGTTTTCAGTTGAAGAGGGAACGTAACTCTTGTCTGGTTTGAAAAGTGTCAAAATAAATCGTTCTATCATCAGATTTAACTGGTAACATCCAACATGGTATATGGCTGGACGCTGTGTGAAGCTGGAGGGCTTTTAATTTGAAAAGTCACGGTGTAACGTAGCTCCGCCCCCTGCTGTTGTGGTCCATCTGTAAATATTGTATTTGTTATTTCACTGAATTTCAGAACATCTGTTTGTTTCCAGCTCAGTGTGAGAGTCTCTGCTGCGTTTCTGTCCTCTGACCTCTGTGTGTCTCACTGTGGGCGGAGCTCCACCTCTGCTGCGTTTCTGTCCTCTGACCTCTGTGTGTCTCACTGTGGGCGGAGCTCCACCTCTGCTGCGTTTCTGTCCTCTGACCTCTGTGTGTCTCACTGTGGCCTCTGTTTGTCCGTCAGCGTCTGCCTGTGAAGAAGAAGAGGAAATCGAAGAAGAAGCTGTCGGGCGACGACTCGAATGCCAAAACCAAGAAGAACAAACCCAAAGCCAAGAGCTCGTCATCGAGTCCCAAGAAGTCCAAAACGGGAAGCAAGTCCAAAGCCATCGTCATGGACTCCAGCAGCGACGAAGATGACGATGAGGAAGACGAGAAGGTGGCGGTTTCAGCCGAGGCCGAGGGGTCGGATGCAGAGGAGAAACGGTCGGAGAAAGAGGAGGACGGAGAAGAAGAAAAAGAGGAGAAGGAGGGGGAGGAGGAGAAACGGTCGGAGAAAGAGGAGGACCAGTCCGAAGAGGAGGACGGAGAAGAAGAAAAAGAGGAGGAGGAGGAGGAGGAGGTGAGCAGACACTTAATTAGCTTAATGGATCGTTTGTTTGTTTACGTGACAGAAAGCTGAATGTTTGTTTCTCTTTAAACGGTTCGTGTCAGTCGTCCAGATCGAAGTCGGGCCGAGCGAAGACGAAGAAAACCGCACCGGTGAAACGACCAGCGAAGAAGGCGGGGTCTCTGAAGAAGGCGGGGTCTCTGAAGAAGGCGGGGTCTCTGAAGAAGGCGGGGTCTCTGAAGAAGGCGGGGTCTCTGAAGAAGAGGGTGAGGAAGGACGCTTCAGATGAGTCTAACGCCGACAGTGATGATGAGGTGAGAGACTGTTCTACTTTTTCTCTTGTAGCTTTCTGTCTGAAGACGACTGGTTTGTCTCCGGTTTGTCTCCGGTTTGTCTCCTTGATGTGTTCTTCTGTGTCTCGGTGTCGTTCTTCTCTCTGATGTTCACTGACGATGTTTTTCTGTTTGTTTCCAGCCCAGCAAGAAGAAAGCAGCTGCAGCCAAGACGAAGAAGGCCGACAGCAGCAGCAAGAACAACACAAACACAAACACAAACACAGGTGAGCTCACTGTCGATCCGTGACATCACGCTTCATACTCAGGTGACTGTAGAGGTTATTGTGGGAGGAGCCTCTCACGGTGGTTGTCCTCGTCCGGCTCCTCCTGCAGGCGACGACAGCTCGGACAACGACGAGCCGCTTATCAAGATGATCAAGAAAGCTCCGAGTGAGGAGCAGCTGAAGGAGACGGTCACAGGACTCCTGAAGGAGGTCAACCTGGAGGAGATGACCATGAAGCAGATCTGTCAGAGGGTGAGAGTCCACCTCCTCCTCTAGAGTCCACCTCCTCCTCCTCTCTAGAGTCCACGCCCTCCTCCTCTCTAGAGTGCACCTCCTCCTCTCTGGAGTCCACCTCCTCCTCTCTAGAGTCCACGCCCTCCTCTCTAGAGTCCACGCCCTCCTCCTCTCTAGAGTGCACCTCCTCCTCTCTGGAGTCCACATCCTCCTCTTCTCCAGAGTCCACGGCTACCTCCTCCTCCACAGTCCACGTCCTCCTCCTCTTCTCTAGAGTCCACGTCCACCTCCTCCTCTACTTTCCACGTCCACCTCCTCCTCTACAGTCCACATCCTCCTCCTCTCTAGAGTCCACGTCCTCCTCCTCTCTGGAGTCCACCTCCTCCTCTCTAGAGTCCACCTCCTCCTCCTCTAGAGTCCACGTCCTCCTCCTCTCTAGAGTCCACCTCCTCCTCTCTAGAGTCCACCTCCTCCTCCTCTAGAGTCCACGTCCTCCTCCTCTCTAGAGTCCTCCTCCTCCTCTCTAGAGTCCACGTCCTCCTCCTCCTCTAGAGTCCACCTCCTCCTCTAGAGTCCACGTCCTCCTCTCTAGAGTCCACGTCCTCCTCCTCTCTAGAGTCCACCTCCTCCTCTCTAGAGTCCACGTCCTCCTCCTCTCTAGAGTCCACCTCCTCCTCTCTAGAGTCCACGTCCTCCTCCTCTAGAGTCCACGTCCTCCTCCTCTCTAGAGTCCTCCTCCTCCTCTCTAGAGTCCACGTCCTCCTCCTCCTCTAGAGTCCACCTCCTCCTCTAGAGTCCACCTCCTCCTCTCTAGAGTCCACGTCCTCCTCCTCCTCTAGAGTCCACCTCCTCCTCTAGAGTCCACGTCCTCCTCTCTAGAGTCCACGTCCTCCTCCTCCTCTAGAGTCCACCTCCTCCTCTAGAGTCCACGTCCTCCTCTCTAGAGTCCACGTCCTCCTCCTCTCTAGAGTCCACCTCCTCCTCTCTAGAGTACGATGCAGCAGATCCTCTCTGGGTTAATGAAACTACTTCCTGTTTGTGTTCCAGGTGTTCGACACCTATCCAGACCACGACTTCACCACCGAGAAGGACTACATCAAACAAACAGTCAAATCTGTGAGTCTCTCACACACACACACTCACACACACACACACACACACACACACACACACACACACACACACACTCACACACACACACACACTCTCACACACTCACACACACACACTGACACACAAACACACACACACACACACACTCTCTCACACACACACACACACACACACACTCTCTCACACACACACACACACACACACACTCACACACACACACTCACACACACTCACTCACACACACACACACACACACACTCACACACACACACTCACACACACTCACTCACACACACACACACACACACACTCACACACACACACACACACTGACACACAAACACACACACACACACTCTCTCACACACACACACACACACACACACACACACACTCTCACTCTCACACACACACACACACACACACACACATACACACACACACACACACACACACAGTGGATCCATGTTGTCATTTCAAGTTCATTTTAAACCTGACGCCTACATCCCATAACTTCATTTTGATTGGTTCGTAGACGGCGTGTTGTTAATTTAGACTTTTCAGTTTATTTATTTTGATCTTCAGTTTTCCTTTTAATTTGTTGCTTTATTTTGATTTTCCTCTTTTATTTTGTAGTTACTTGATGCTGTAAATGTTTCCTCAGCTCATCACATGAAGACCTGAAGACTCCTCGAGGACGGAGGAGTTCCTTCGTTCTTTGGTTTCATGTCGTCCTGGTTGTTATTTTATGGCTGTGAGTTGTGTACAGCTTCTCAGTTGAACTCTACAGTGTTTATTATCAACTTTTTCACTGCAGTCCGACACATTGAGTCCAAAGCAGAGATTTGATTTATGAGCATAATGATTATTTGTAATTTACAAGTTGGAGAATTTACTTCATGAATGAACCAGAATTCAACAGTTTGCTTTGTTGGAATTGTTGCTGCAGTTTCAGCCTCATGACTCTGATTAAATGTAGGTCGTTTGGTTATTATTAAATAATCTGATTTTTTTAAATTTTTTTAAATTTTTTTAAACAAAACATTTTTCAGAATCTGATCTTTGCTTTCGACTCGCAGGACTTCACTCTTTTTTATTTCTGTATTAAAACGTGTACATACAGTTTGTTTCTGATTAGGTGAAGATATTTTTGATTAACACAGTTTTGTTCTTGTTGATTCACAGTTACTGATGAATATTGTACTTACTGATTAAAATTTTACCTTTTTGAACTAAAACGTCTCGAAGTGGTTTTAAATCTGCAGAAAAAACATTTTACAGGTCGGTTTGCAACCTGTGATCGTTTTATTTTGAAATGCTTCACGGATCAAAATGAAAGCTGGATTAATGACTCACTGCGTTAAACTGTCCGATACTCCCAGTGGGCACTTTATTAGGAACACCTGAGCAGTTTATTACTCACGGGTGTTTCTAATATTATGAACATGTAAATTGGAAACATCAGAAACATCATAAGAACCACTGGAGCCCCACTGAGATCCACTACAACATTTTATTTAATCAAAGATTTGAACACAATCATGATACAAACACTAAATATTCAGTCATATTGACAGTCAAGAGACAGAAAACAATCAACATTTTTTTTTGCTCATTGCAATCTGAATTTTAATCTTCAGTCTGAATTTGAATCTTCAATCTGAATTTGAATCTTCAATCTGAATTTGAATCTTCATTCTTAATTTTAATCTTCATTCTTAATTTTAATCTTCAGTCTGAATTTTAATCTTCGGTCTGAATTTTAATCTTCAGTCTGAATTTTAATCTTCATTCTTAATTTGAATCTTCAGTCTGAATTTTAATCTTCGGTCTTAATTTTGATCTTCATTCTTAATTTTAATTTTAAGTCTTAATTTTAATCTTCGGTCTTAATTTTAATCTTCAGTCTTAATTTTAACTTCAATCTTAATTTTAATCTTCAGTCTTAATTTTAATCTTCGGTCTGAATTTTAATCTTCAGTCTGAATTTTAATCTTCGGTCTTAATTTTGATCTTCATTCTTAATTTTAATCTTCAGTCTGAATTTTAATCTTCGGTGTTAATTTTGATCTTCATTCTTAATTTTAATCTTAAATCTTAATTTTAATCTTCAGTCTTAATTTTGATCTTCATTCTTAATTTTAATCTTCAGTCTTAATTTTAATCTTCAGTCTTAATTTTAACTTCAATCTTAATTTTAATCTTCAGTCTTAATTTTAATCTTCTGTCTGAATTTTAATCTTCATTCTTAATTTTAATCTTCAGTCTTAATTTTGATCTTCAGTCTTAATTTTGATCTTCAGTCTTAATTTTGATCAAGAACAGATGAAGCTTGAACACAATCACCAGAGATCTCATTTATAAACGCTGCGTATGCAAACTATCCCCAAGAACCAAGGATCCCTCAACTCTTCTAGAACAACTGACATCCCCTTAAAGGTATCTGTTACACCCCATCTCTGTATTTCATGGGAACCTGGGGTCCTGGGACTCCCCACATATCCAGACCCTCCAAGTACAACAAGAACCCAACCATTGATCCGTGAACTAACTCTGGGAATACCTGAAATTCAGACTCACAGAAACCCAACAGGAACTTCTTGAATCCTTAAAGGAAAATCAAGAAACTATAAAAAAAAAAATAAAAGAATCATGAAAAGTTGTGAAATGAGCTCTAAAACTTGTTTGAAGCTGGAAGCTGTGCTGTGATGCTGAGGTCCTTCAGAGGTTCCTCTCCAGGATGAACTCCTCCCAGCGGTCCTTGAAAAACGACACATTTGCGTTGTTCTCGCAGAAGTGACGTAACGGCGGGAGAACCTCTGGATCCACGTACACGTTGAAGACCAGGTAACCTCGGAGACTCGGCAGCAACGCTTCCAGTTGAGCTACAAACACGGCGCAAACCGAAGACACGCTGCGGCCGAAGATGTTGATGTTGACGCGCAGCGCGTCGTGGCGGTAGGGCACGGCGTACGGCGGGCTGCACAGGCTGATGGCGGCGGGCTCAAACTCACGATCTACGATCCACGTCAGCCCCCGGCGGCGCAGCACCTCCATGTTGGCCTCCACCGGCTTCAGAGGCTCCCAGTCGTTGATGATGATTTTGCCGGGCAGCAGTTTGGAAACCACGTAGTCCGACAGGATCAGAGTCGCCGCCTGCTGGTGGTTCAGTGTCACCGCACCGCGAGAGGAGGAGTCGGCCTGGCGACGGAGTCTGGACTGAAGCTCGGCGACGAAGAGGCCGAGGTCGTCTGCCTCGCAGCACAAAGACAAGATGACCTGCAGGGGGCGACAGTCAACACCGAGTCAGTGAAGGAGTGTCTCTGGTTTATTGAAAGGACCAAACGGAGGTTCTGACTCGTCATGACGTCATCGAGCGACATTTTTAAAAGTGGTTCCTGGATTTCTTCATTTTGTCTTAAAATCAAACTAATCTTTAAATTTCTGTTTAAATATGTTGAATAGTTTCAGTAGTTATAGTTTTTTATTTGAGTGTTCACCAAAATGAGAGTTGAGTTCCCACAATGCACTGCGGCATTACCTCCTTGGTGATGAGTCTGTACTTGGTCAGTGTCTGCGGTGAAGGCTCCTCTGCTCGGCTCAGTCGGACAGCAGAGACTTCTGGGTAGTTGTGGCGGATGTAAGCGGTCACGTGATTCTGGAGGGCGCCGCCGACGGCGTGGCCTCTCAAGTCAGGAACCACCCTGAGACCCTGGAAGATGGCCGTCTGGCCTCCGTCCACCAGCAGTGCCGACTCCAGCGCCACCTTCAGGTGCACACACAGGTTTGGATCAGAACATTTCTTTTAATGCACATCCCCGGAACCCGTTCTTCAGTCCTTACCACTCTGTTCTTCATCCTCGCAATGAAGACGAGGCGCCCGGGCTCCTGCAGCCAGCGGTGGAAGACGGCAGCCATGTAGTCCAGACCGTTGTAGTCGTCACAGCTGCAGATGTTCAGGACCTGCATCACAAACACTTCAGCTCAAGGAGCTCTTATTTTGAAGGGCACACGACTGTTCACAGAAAACATGCAACAAGATCATGAACTAAGTTTTTACAGTGTAATTTCAAAATAAAAGTGAACGTTGGGACCTGCTGGAAGTCCTGCTCCTCCGCCAGGCTGAAGACCAGCTCACAGCCTCCCCCCTCCACTGCAGACATCCAGAACCTGCTGGGAACCGAATCCAATCCTGGTTTTACAGTCTCGGCTGCTGCAGCAGATCTTCAGTTACTGAGAGTAGAAACACTTTCTGAGTTTTGTTTTCAAAGTCTCTAAAAACTCTTTGGATCTTCTGAGTGTCAGAAACAAGCCACCGTTTATTTTCTCAAAGTTTCCTGCTTCAGTTCAGGAAGTCAGAAGAACATGCAAAGAAATAAAAGGGAGGGAACATTGAGAGATGCGTTCAAGATCAGCAGCTGTGTGACTGGCATCCATTCTAGATGTTTATCAAACACAAACTGTAAACTTCAATCAGTTTTCACCCAACAACAGACACCAGGTTTTCTGAGCTCACTCCTAAAAGACTGACTGACATGAATCATAGATTGTCAATCAAAACAAGTTGTTTTATTTTTCACAACATGATCTTTGTTTTCATAATTAATAAACTCACTGTCTGGTCCGTCTTCCCAACAAAGAGCACCTGCAGACATGAATCAACACTTCTGGAGGACTGCAGCTGATCGTTAACGCACCCTCTGAAAGCTCAACCTCTGCTGGTTTTTTATTAGCTCAACCTGCACATTGACCGTCCACCGTTGGACCGATGTGTGTAAACAGTAACCTGCACCGAGACTTCGGCCGGCTCCATCTTCGGTCCATCGAGTCACTGCAACTGCAAAACCTGATTCAATAATATCAGTCGAGCCAAGAGCTCCTTCAGGAACCAATGACACAACTTAAAAGGTTCCCCACAAATCCAGACCCTCCAGAAAGAATGAGAAGCCAACCATTGATCCTCGAAATGACTCTGAAACCCAACAGGAACTTCTGGAATCTTGAAAGGACCTTTGAGTCTGTGTTCAAGGAACCATTGAAAGGTTTTAAAATCATGCGGTAACCTTGAGGTCCTTCAGAGGTTCCTCTCCAGGATGAACTCCTCCCAGCGATCCTTGAAAAACGACACATTTGCGTTGTTCTCGCAGAAGTGACGTAACGGCGGGAGAACCTCTGGATCCACGTACACGTTGAAGACCAGGTAACCTCGGAGACTCGGCAGCAACGCTTCCAGCTGAGCTACAAACACGGCGCGAACCGAAGACACGCATCAGGATCAGAGTCGCCGCCTGCTGGTGGTTCAGTGTCACCGCACCGCGAGAGGAGGAGTCGGCCTGGTGACAGAGTCTGGACTGAAGCTCGGCGACGAAGAGGCCGAGGTCGTCTGCCTCGCAGCACAAAGACAAGATGACCTGCAGGGGGCGACAGTCAACACCGAGTCAGTTCACGACTTCATGTCCGTCCTAGACGCCCGTTCCATTCTCATCAACGCAATATCTCAGCAACGCCTCGAGGGAATTTCTTCAAATCTGGCACAAACATTCACTTGGACTCAAGGAGGGAACTGTTCAGAATTTGGCGTTCAAAGGTAACTGGAGACTCACAAAACGTTGGTGGCCATAACTCAATAATTCAGGACCTGCTGGAAGTCCTGCTCCTCCGCCAGGCTGAAGACCAGCTCACAGCCTCCCCCCTCCACTGCAGACATCCAGAACCTGCTGGGAACTGAACCCGATCCTGGTTTTACAGTCTCGGCTGCTGCAGCAGATCTTCAGTTACTGAGAGTAGAAACACTTTCTGAGTTTTGTTTTCAAAGTCTCTAAAAACTCTTTGGATCTTCTGAGTGTCAGAAACAAGCCACCGTTTATTTTCTCAAAGTTTCCTGCTTCAGTTCAGGAAGTCAGAAGAACATGCAAAGAAATAAAAGGGAGGGAACATTGAGAGATGCGTTCAAGATCAGCAGCTGTGTGACTGGCATCCATTCTAGATGTTTATCAAACACAAACTGTAAACTTCAATCAGTTTTCACCCAACAACAGACACCAGGTTTTCTGAGCTCACTCCTAAAAGACTATCATTCAATTATTAGAATTTCTATATTTGATTTTATTTATTAATGTGTCTAAACTGTGACCTGCACAGTGACACCTGCTGGCTCCATCTTGAAACTGCAGTTACTGCAAATACAAACCCAAACTCAAAAAAACTGAGTTTACATCATGATATTAGTCAGAAATATTAGAGCTTCTCCTCTAGTGTATTAACATTAAACAGAAAAATATTATTTTATTTGTTGGACGTCTCAGTGAATTGACTCTGTAATTATCAGTCTGGTCAGTCACAGTGCATCACACAGTCTGTATAATCAGACGGAGTAATATACAAAATATTTAAATCTCTGAACGCAAGGGACAAGCCTAAAAAACCAATACTGGATGAGCTTCATTTCTGCATTAAAAACAGACACAATTCTGTGGTGAAAATCACTGCATGGGCTCAGGAACACTTGTGAAAACCATTGAAACCAGATAGAAACATGATCCAGAAACACCGCCGCCTTCTCTGGACCGAGATCATTGAAGATGGACTGAGGTGAAGTGGACAACTGTCCTGAGGTCTGATGGATCACAATCTGAGATTCTGTTTGGAAATCATGGACGCTGCATCCTCCAGGTTAAAGAGGAGAGGGACCATCCAGCTTGTTATCAGCTCAGTTCTAAAGCCAGCATCTGTGATGGTACAGGATGCATTAGTGCACATGGCATGGGTAGCTTGAACATCTGGAAGGAAGCATTAATGCTGAATGATATATTCAGGTTTTGGAGCAACATATGCTGCCATCCAGACAACGTCTCTTTCAGGGAAGGTCTTGTTTATTTCAGCAGAACAACGTCCAACCACATTCTGCACGTATTCCAACAGCATGGTTCTCTAGTAGAAGAGTCCGCTGATAAACTGGCCTCCTGCAGTCCAGACCTGTCAATCATTGAAAACATCTGGAGCATCAGGACATGAACAATACAACAAAGGAGACCCTGAACTGTTGAGCAGCTGAAATCCTCTATCAGGCTAGAATGGGACCACATTTCACTTTCAAAACTCCAGAAACTGGCCTCCTCGGTTCCCAAAGGTTTCCAGAGTGTTGTTAAAAGAAGAGGTGATGCAGCTCAGTGGTGAACATGATCCTGGAACAACTTATAGAGACGTGTTGCTGCATCAGATTCAAAATGAGAAAATATTTTTTATGAAACAATAAAATTTTGATTTGAACAGTTTTAGTAAAATATTTATATTATTTGCAAATCATCATATTCTGTTTTAATTAAAACATATTTTTGGGAAACATAACTAATCTGCAGTCATACCGTTTACTTGAAGTGCTCTTCTGACTCCCGGACAGCAGGTGGCGACACACACCGGCAGTGTGACGCAATACGAGCAGGAGAAGAAGAGGAGGAGGAAGAGGAGGTTTCCAGGCTCCGAGCTGCCAGCTGGACTTTTTATTCTCCTCTGAACCAACACAAAGCGGCGTGTGGTGAGTGTGTGTGTGTGTGTGTGTGTGTGTGTGTGTGTGTGTGAGAGTGTGTGTCGGTCCTGCAGCGGAAGAGCTGACAAAGAACCGGAAACAAAAACAACAACAACGAGGATCCGTCTGTCAGCTGTGAGTATCAACCCTCCTGTTGATCCGGCTTGACCACGACCAGGACCAAAACCAGAACCAGGACCAAAACCAGAACCAGGACCAGGACAAGGACCAGGACCAGGACCAGGATAAGGACCAGGACCAGGACAAGGACCAGAACCAGGACCAGGATAAGGACCAGGACCAGGACAAGGACCAGAACCAGTACCAGGTCTGATCGAACAGCAGATCAATAAAACTCTTCATGAGCTGCAGGAAACTTTGACCAGAGGTGAAATGAAGGAAGCAAAAATACAATTTAAACATACATGTTTGATTATGTTTACAATATTTTCACAAGTGATTAATTTGACAATTTCATGATGAATCAATCAATCAAACATTCAGTTTCCTGTCATGTGACTGAGAAGCAGGAAGTGTTTAAACCACCGAAACAAAAACCCCAAAAATGGAACCGCGTTGTATTTTATTTAAACCTAATCAGGTATTTTTGAGGCGTTGGTGAGGACAGGCTGTGAAATGCTGCCCTCTGCTGGAGTGGTGGGTGAACTACACGTAGCAGCTCTTCAGCTGTTCGTAGGTTTTCATTTATTAACGTAAAGTTCTTCTGCTGACGATTTTCTAATTGAAGTCGTGTCTTTTGTCGACCGGCAGTCTGATCGACTGATCAATGAACTGATTGATTTGTTGAATCTCTGATGGATTTCAGAGATTTCTGATCGTCTGTCGGGTCTTAACGTCAGACATTGAGTCCTGCGGCTCTCATCTCGCCAAATACAGGAACAATTTAATTTTAGTTTTTTTATTCGTGAAAACAGAAACATGTTGAGCAGCTTCTCAGGTTTCTATTCAGGCCGACTGGTGCTGCCAGAGTGTGTGTGTGTGGGTGTGTGTGTGTGTCTGTGTGTGGGTGTGTGTGTGGGTGTGTGTGTGTGTCTGTGGGTGGGTGTGTGTGTGGGTGTGTGTGTGTGTCTGTGGGTGGGTGTGTCTGTGTGTGTGTGCGTGTGTGTGTGTGTCTGTGTCTGTGTGTGTGTGTGTGTCTGTGTGTGTGTGTGTGTGTGTGTGTGTGTGTGTGTGTGTGTGTGTGTGTGTGTGTCTGTGTGTGTGTGTGTGTGTGTCTGTGTGTGTGTGCGGGTGTGTGTGTGTCTGTGTCTGTGTGTGTGTGTGTGTCTGTGTCTGTGTGTGTGTGTGTGTGTGTGTGTGTGTCTGTGTGTCTGTGGGTGTGTGTCTGTGTGTGTGTGTGTGTGTGTGTGTGTGTGTCTGTGTCTGTGTGTGTGTGTGTGTGTGTGTGGGTGTGTGTGTGTGTCTGTGTCTGTGTGTGTGTGTGTGTGTGTGTGTGGGTGTGTGTGTGTGTGTGTGTGTGTGTCTGTGGGTGGGTGTGTGTGTGTGTGTGTGTGTGTGTGTGTGTGTGTGGGTGTGTGTGTGTCTGTGTCTGTGTGTGTGTGTGTGTGGGTGTGGGTGTGGGTGTGTGTCTGTGTCTGTGTGTGTGTGTGTGTGTGTGTGGGTGTGGGTGTGGGTGTGTGTGTGTGTCTGTGGGTGTGTGTGTGTGTGTGTGTGTGTGTGTGTGTGTGTGTGTGTGTGTGTGTGTCTGTGGGTGTGGGTGTGTGTCTGTGTGTGTGTGTGTGTGTGTGTGTGTGTCTGTGTGTGTCTGTGTGTGGGTGTGGGTGTGGGTGTGTGTCTGTGTCTGTGGGTGTGTGTGTGTGTGTGGGTGTGTGTGTGTCTGTGTCTGTGTGTGTGTGTGTGTGGGTGTGGGTGTGGGTGTGTGTCTGTGTCTGTGGGTGTGTGTGTGTGTGTGTGTGTGTCTGTGTCTGTGTGTGTGTGTGTGTGTGTGTGGGTGTGGTGTGTGTGTGTGTGTGTGTGTGTGTGTGTGTGTGTGTGTGTGTGTGTGTGTGTGTGTGTGTGTGTGTGTGTCTGTGGGTGTGGGTGTGTGTCTGTGTGTGTGTGTGTGTGTGTGTGTGTGTCTGTGTGTGTCTGTGTGTGTGTGTGTGTGTGTGTGTGTGTGTGTGTGTGCCAACCAGGATGTCCTCCTCCAGTGTTGCGTCACCCTTCTTCTCTTTGTTCTGTTTATTCCTTAGCGTGTTGTAGCGTGTTGTGTGTCGTGTGTCGTCAGCTGCTGCGTCGCATGTTTCAGTCAAACAAACACACCTGAACACTTGCTGCAGCTGTGAGGACCGTCGTGATCCTCCTCATTAATCTGAACCTCATTATTTACATTTGAACTTTACTTCGATGTTTCTGGTTTCTGATCCACAGAGAAGGTTGTGGAACCGTGGAACGGTTCTGATCCAGGTTCTCGTTGCAGGTGATGGATGCAGAGAGCGGAGATCTGTTTCCCGGCGCCGACAGCTGGCAGCTCGACGCTCCGTTCTCCTGCTCAGAACTCGTCGACAGCAAATATGAGAAGCCCCTGCAGGACTGGGCGGGAGACCCCGACTGTGTGAGTTTTCCCACATCGACTGGATATAAAAGTGTTCGTGTCCGTTTGTGAGAACAAAAACATGTGATTTAGATTTTTGACCGTCACCAGAAGCTCAACGACAGCGAATCCGAGGACGTCCTCCACGGCGTCGATCCGAACGAGGTGTTCCCCAGCGGGCCGCCCGCCGACCCGTCGTCCGAGAGCGACAGCGGCATCTCCGAGGAGCCCGTCGCCGATAGGCCCGTCGCCACGGTCACCATGGCGACCACCCAGTCGGCCCCGGCGACCATCTACCAGGTGGTCTACGACATCAGCGGGCTGGGCGGCGCCGAGACCGAACCGGGACAAGAGAACGTCATCTCCATAGAGCTCGGTGAGAGCAGAGTGTACCTGAACGCAGCACGTGATGCACACGGAGCAGCAGGAAGCAGTGCATCGCCGTGCTGCGTTCAGGAACACTCCTTCTGGTGTTTTACCTGTAAATTACAGCACATTTCCATGAGAGGGATGTCCTGTTGAAACAGGAAGTGTGTAGAACCAACGGTAGGTTTGGTGTCCCGTGCAGACGGATGGAGCTCTCGGGTGCTGCTGTCGGACTCGTGCATCGTGAACGAGCTGCCGGTGGTTTCGGCGGCTCACCTCGACCCCCCCAGCCCCGACGCAGACCCGGTGAGACTTCCTGTCTGCGTGTGGCGCTCGGCGTTCGGGTCCGACCCGGAGGACTCACTCTTCTTCTGCTGTTGCAGCTGTACCCGGACCTCCAGCTGACGGAGGAGGAGCAGAAGCTGCTGACTCAGGAGGGAGTGTCTCTGCCCAGCAACCTGCCTCTCACCAAGGTCGGCCGCCGACACCACGCCGCCGTCTAAAAACACCACCATGGTTTTAAAACTCTTCTTCACTCGCAGGCCGAGGAACGAATCCTGAAGAAAGTTCGGAGGAAAATCCGCAACAAGCAGTCGGCTCAGGACAGCCGGCGGAGGAGGAAGGACTACATCGATGAACTGGAGAACAGGTAGTCTGAGGACCGGGTCTCTGGTGGACTGGAGGGACGTTCAGGACGTCTTCACAGAGAAGCTTCATGAAGCTTTTATTTTGAAGGAGTTCTTACATATTCTGATCATTCTGTGTGTGTGTGTGTGTGTGTATGTGTGTGTGTGTGTGTGTGTGTGTGTGTGTGTGTGTGTGAACAGGGCAGCAGTGTGCTCGTCTCAGAACAAAGATCTTCAGAGGACGGTGGAGCAGCTGGAGAAACACAACATGTACGAGCACATTTAAAACTGATTATTGATTATTAACTGATCGATTCAGCAGCTGATTGGTCAGATTACTTTATGTTCTGGTCACTATTCTGTAGTTTCATCTTTATAGTGTGAATACAAACCTTCAGTGTTCTCCGTGTTTCTCTCTGAACTTGAGTTCCCTGTTCCTGTTGGTTATGATGAGGAGCTGTTCCCTGTTCCTGTTGGTTATGATGAGGAGCTGTTCCCTGTTCCTGTTGGTTAAGATGAGGAGCTGTTCCCTGTTCCTGTTGGTTAAGATGAGGAGCTGTTCCCTGTTCCTGTTGGTTATGATGAGGAGCTGTTCCCTGTTCCTGTTGGTTATGATGAGGAGCTGTTCCCTGTTCCTGTTGGTTATGATGAGGAGCTGTTCCCTGTTCCTGTTGGTTATGATGAGGAGCTGTTCCCTGTTCCTGTTGGTTATGATGAGGAGCTGTTCCCTGTTCCTGTTGGTTATGATGAGGAGCTGTTCCCTGTTCCTGTTGGTTATGATGAGGAGCTGTTCCCTGTTCCTGTTGGTTATGATGAGGAGCTGTTCCCTGTTCCTGTTGGTTAAGATGAGGAGCTGTTCCCTGTTCCTGTTGGTTAAGATGAGGAGCTGTTCCCTGTTCCTGTTGGTTAAGATGAGGAGCTGTTCCCTGTTCCTGTTGGTTATGATGAGGAGCTGTTCCCTGTTCCTGTTGGTTATGATGAGGAGCTGTTCCCTGTTCCTGTTGGTTATGATGAGGAGCTGTTCCCTGTTCCTGTTGGTTATGATGAGGAGCTGTTCCCTGTTCCTGTTGGTTATGATGAGGAGCTGTTCCCTGTTCCTGTTGGTTATGATGAGGAGCTGTTCCCTGTTCCTGTTGGTTATGATGAGGAGCTGTTCCCTGTTCCTGTTGGTTATGATCAGGAGCTGTTCCCTGTTCCTGTTGGTTATGATCAGGAGCTGTTCCCTGTTCCTGTTGGTTATGATCAGGAGCTGTTCCCTGTTCCTGTTGGTTATGATCAGGAGCTGTTCCCTGTTCCTGTTGGTTATGATCAGGAGCTGTTCCCTGTTCCTGTTGGTTATGATCAGGAGCTGTTCCCTGTTCCTGTTGGTTATGATCAGGAGCTGTTCCCTGTTCCTGTTGGTTATGATCAGGAGCTGTTCCCTCTCTTCAGGTCTCTGCTGACTCAGCTCAGGCAGCTTCAGTCTCTGATCAAGCGGACGGTCAGTAAAGGAGCTCAGACCAGCACCTGCTTACTGGTACGAAAAATGTTATATAATGTCTCGGCTCCATTTAAAAACACGTCTCTAAACACGCATGTGGCGTGTTCACGATGCTTCCTGAACATGTCCGTGTGTCCTCAGATCATCCTGGTCTCTCTGGGTCTCATCATCATGCCCAGTTTCAGTCCGTTCAGCCGCAGCTCGTCTGCAGACGACGACGACTACAGACCGACGGGAGGTGGGCGGTCCCTGATGACATCACATAAACCTCATCAAATAACCTTTTTTTTTTTAGGATAATGTAAAAAAATACAAACCAACGTATAAACACGTAAAAAAAGAAAACCAGTGTTCTCTGAAATAAGTTGAAAGTTTGTTTTCTGTTCTATATTTGACAGACGAGATTTATTTATTTTCGATAATACGAAATGTAAAAAAGTCCGAAACGTTGCTGAACTCATTGTTGTGAATCTTTTAGTGATTTCCAGGAACATCCTGACGGACCCGTCGTCCCAGCCGACGGCAGACGAGGTCGACGGTCCGGCCGACTCGCCGCCGCCCTCCGATGTAATGCAGTCAGAACCACCAGAGGGCGCCACCGTCCTCCAGGAACCGGCAGAAAGACCCGAAGATTCAGCTTCTGACGTCTCGACCCGAGACGGCAGCCAATCAGGGAACGGCTCGGCTGTCGTCGACCCGGCGGCCCGAACAGGAGGCCGCGACCCGACCAAACCGGGCCACGCCGACGAGATGTAGACGCACTTCCTGTTCGGTGTTGCCAAACGTCGTGTCGGGACTCGTTAGCGGACGCTGGAGGCGATGAGCTGTAAATACACGACCAGCTTCGGACGCTGCGATCGATCAGCTGATCGGTAACCTATCAGATGAACGGTGGTTTTAAAATGTTCTGATCATAAAACACGAGAGGTTCTGTTCCACTTTTATTCAAACCGTCACTGATTGTTAGCTTTGCAAAAGTATTTGGGAAAATTTGTTTATTTGTTTGTTTCCTGAGAGTTCAATGACGAAATCTGAAACATTAAACAGTTTATAATTAATATAATTATAATGAACTCTAATTGAACCATGAATGTTTTTTTATTATTATTATTTGAAACCAAAGTTAAAGTTTCTTCACTAAGTGGGTTGGATTTATATATATTTGCTCCATTAACAGGTTATAAATATGATTCATCTGCTCACCAGCTTTATTTTGAAGTTTTACTGTTTTACATGTAAAAGTGAAGCTGAGTCGGATTTATTTATTACTGACGATCTGCTTTAATTAGTGAAACCACTCAATGAATCACGTAACATGTAAAAGTAACTTTGATCAATAAAGGGAAAACATTTTATAATTAATTTTTTTCTGTGTGTAAAGGTGATGTTTTGAAAGCAAACAGTTTCCTTCCACATGCAGAACTTATGGAGGAAATCTTATTTAGTTTGATGACCTCGTCCCCTCTGACCGGTCCAGCTTTCATTATCACTGCAGTGACAGTCACTTTATCATGTCTTAAAATGTCTCTGCTGTATTTTGGCCACAAGGTGGAGCTACTGGCACATAAGTGCCACGTCATACTGAATGCTCAATGACATGGCAGCATTTAATTCTTCTTTTTCTACTTCTACGATCACTTTTTCTCTTGATAACGATGTATTTTTATTGTTTTATTTTCTAAGATGACAGAATGACAGCTGGAGTCAAAGAAATGAATATCTAATTCACATATTCCTGCTAAACTAAAATGTTTTCTTTAGATGAGAACCACAAGGACACAAACCAGGTTTACACCCGAACCTCCGGTCAAACCGGCGCCTACAGGTCAGAAAAGGTTAGACCTGCAGACGTAGAAAGGAGCACCTACAGGAAGAGTTTGGACCCGTGGATGTGACATGAGCGCCACCTGCAGGTGAGAAAAGGTATCACTGCAGATGTACACGTGAGCGCCACCTGCAGGTGAGACTGCTCATTCTGTATGATTAGCTTTGGGAGTTGTGGTTTTATTCGCTCTCCTTTTAAAATGTGTTGCAACAGAGTTTCACCTGTTTCTTCTCATGAACTAAACAGCTGCTAAGTTTTGACACTTTGAGGAAAAACATCTTCCAGTTTTAATGTTTGAACAAAATGTTTCTGGCGAGAACTCCTCGAGGAAAAAATGTAAAGATGAATCATATTGTTTTTTTTGGCTCTTGTGTGGTGCTCTGGTCTTCTGGATCACCAGTTAAATAAATCAAATTAAAGATTTTAAACATGATCAAGGGTTTCTGTTTGGGAATAATGCAGTCGTTGAAGCAAAAGAAAGCAAAGCGGCTTTTTTTCCCAGATTTTTTCAGGAGTTTTTGAGTGACTGTTTTCCTGCTGGAGATCAATGATGATGATGCGATCGGTTATCAGTATTTAATCCTGTGTGTCACCAGTGTGTCTGGTTTTCATTAGTGACCCAGTTAGATGTGGATGACGTGATTCTCTGTGACACACGACACTTAAACCGTTTAGACCAGAACCAGCAGCTCAAACTGCATCGAACACGTGTCTGGCTTTTATATTTCCAGGAGAGAAATGCTGCATTCAAACGTTGTCGTATTTCGATAGCTGTAACGTGACCTGTCAATCAAACAGACACGCCCCCAAAAACAGGTCTTCTTGAATCTTCTTTTCTAATGAATGAGGGATTATTTTCAGATGGACCTCCAGAAAACTAATAAGAAGGAGTGACTTTAGCTAACAACCCCGAGATAACTGATGGACACATTTTATTCACTTTGGATTTGATGAGAGAAGTTGAATGGGAGTCGATGGAGCCGGAGGCTTTTTGGAGCCGACCTCTAGCGGCACTCGCTGGTATTGCACCTGAAGACACTTCCGCATCGGCCCTCAAGCTATGTCCACTTTCATATCCAGTCAATAGTTGTAGCCACGAGCTCACGAGTTGCATTTGAATGTAGCATGATGTTTGAGGAGACGGCAGGTGTGTGTCGTCTGCAGGTAATCAGGTGATGAGAGCTGAAACGACAGATGAAAGCATCTTCAGCCCACCAGCAGCAGATAAACAGTCTGAAGGTGGATGTTTATGATGATGTGACGTAGGACGGGTGAACGGCGTCTCTTTGCTATGTGATTACAGTTTTTATGAGGTGACATTTAGCAGTTCTGCGATGTGTTTGGTTGGTACACGATGGTGAAAAATTTCATATTTTAGTGAGTGGGTGTGGCCAAATGGCTCGCTAGCATCCCCTAAACAGATGCCCCAGTGGCTACATCTACCTACATGCACGAGATTCGGTGGATGTGTACACTGTACACTGAGATGTACAAAAAAGTTCCAACGCACCATTACATCAACTCAACAGGAAGTCCGCCATTTTGAATGTAGTCGCCATTTTTGGCGATTCACACATGTTGTACTTTAACGAACTCCTCCTTCAGATTTTGTCGTAACGACTTGAAATTGAGTCTGTGCACTCTTAACATGTTTGGGATTAAAAGTTATCAAAATAATACGTTTTCGTTGATCGGTGTGCCAGTGGCGTGGTGGCCAAAAAGTGACCTAAAAGTCATCCTAAGGCATGTCGTTCAAAAAATTACACGAGTTTTATTTTAAGTCATGAAAAAGGGGGATTGAACCCCAAACCCCCTACATGAAAGGCAACAGCACTATCCACTGCACCATCTATCTTCCTACAAGTTAGGAAGCATTGTGACAAATGTTATGCTTACTGCAACCTATACCTCTACCGTCCATAAATATTCTTTCAAATGTGACCAAAATTGCTGCAGACATTCTTTGGATAGTAGATGTACGTGCTTTCAAGGAGGTCTGCAGTGATATTAAGTATCTTCCTGTAATGTGTAGTGGATGCAAAACTGTAACTGGGTTTGATCCCCTCTTGAGGCATATCAGTTCAGAAAAAGGTCATGCTCCAAAAAGTG
Source organism: Embiotoca jacksoni (assembly GCF_022577435.1). Taxonomy (NCBI): domain Eukaryota; kingdom Metazoa; phylum Chordata; class Actinopteri; family Embiotocidae; genus Embiotoca; species Embiotoca jacksoni. The sequence goes on along the minus strand of NW_027185237.1, from coordinate 319,832 downwards.
ATAAAAATGTCATTTTTGTATATAGTATATAGTATAAAGTATATAGTATATAGTATAAAGTATATAGTATAAAGTATAAAGTATACAATATATAGTATATAGTATACAGTATACAGTATATAGTATAAAGTATATAGTGTATAGTATAAAATATATAGTATAAAGTATACAGTATATAGTATATAGTATAAAGTATATGGTATATGGTATATAGTATAAAGTATATAGTATATAGTATATAGTATACAGTATATAGTATATATTATATAGTATATATATATGTATATATATATAGCCAGGGCGATGTGGCTAAGTTTGATGTTTGGCCGTGACACAGGAAGTTGATGTTTAAGGTCAAACGATGCTTCAAACCTCATGAAACTTTACACATGACCCGCTGGATCCCCGACGTGCAGCGTGCAACGGCCCGTCGATCACTGCTGGCAGTTTTTATTTCTTCTTCCTTTCCAACGTTAAATCCAATTACTGGAGCAGCTTTCCATCACCTGCTAATTGATTTATATTTTTTAAATGACAAGAAATTGATTGAAAACGGCACATCTGGAACTATAAATAATATATAAAGAAATGTACCCAGAATGCATTAAACTGTCGGTACGCATTTTGTCGATGTAAATTCTTCGTGTTTGTTTGAGTCTCCTGGAATGTGGAGGTGATGAGGAGACCTGATGACTCGGAACTCCTGTTTGTCCAGTGATGAACATATCCGCCTATTAATAATGAAAGATTTACATTTAAAAAGCAAACAGGATACGTGGGCCGTAAGGAAGTCAGAGGCGCTGATCCTCGTTGAAACCGTCCTGCAGTCAGAGTCGTGTTCCTGCACACGGCCAGCTAACCCACAGCTTTTTGAATATTTAGATCCTTTTCTGTTGAATTATTGACTAGAAGCACCTGATGGGGGCGCCACGCCAACTTCCTGTTGAAATGGCAGCAATTTGCAGAGGGGCCATATACATGAAAGACACGGTAATACTGCTGATTAAAGATGGATGGATGGTGCATGAAAACCAGACGGATGATATGAACACAGTGTGGACTTTATGTTTAGTCTTTATTAGCCTCCTTTAATGATGTAATGTAGAAAAATAAAGCAGTAATAAAGAGTTTTGGTCTCACGGGGGACTAAATGTCAAAAAGAGCCAGAGGTATGTGGTTAGCCTAGCTTAGCATAAAGACTGGGAGCAAAGGGAAACTTCTAGCACGGTTCTGTCCAGAGAAATAGTTCAGAAATAGTTCCAGCTCCCCATAAAAAGCCCCAACTGACGTTTTTACATTTTATGAAGCCTCCATTTCAGATTCTGTTCGTCACCATCTTTGCTAGTTCGGAGCGGTTTGGAGCAGGAAGTGACCATGTTTGGACGAGCTGGGGGAGGAGCCAGCGGTGGATCTGACCGATCTGATCAGAAACCTGACGATACTACGTCCCGCCCACCGATAGCTGTAACCTGACTGCACCACAGGCCTGTCAATCAAACAGACACTCCCCCAAAAACAGGTCTTCTTGAATCTTCTTTTCTAATGAATGAGGGATTATTTTCAGATGGACCTCCAGAAAACTAATAAGAAGGAGTGACTTTAGCTAACAACACCGAGATAACTGATGGACACATTTTATTCACTTTGGATTTGATGAGAGAAGTTGAATGGGAGTCTATGGAGCCGGAGGCTTTTTGGAGCCGACCTCTAGTGGCACTCGCTGGTATTGCAGCTGAAGACACTTCTGGATCAGAACCATTTTACAGACCTGAAGCTACGAACTCTTTTAGAAACAGTGGTTTTTTTTTTTACTGTAAACAAAAACACAAATTTCTTAATAAACCCAACAGCATTCACTATTTTTTACATTTACTCATTTCAGGATGTTCAGACGGAAAAAACAATTTGTTCTGTTAATTTAAACCAAAGTAGTTTAAGACAACAACTGATATCTATATATACAGAACATATACAGTGTGATATATATATAAATATATATTTATAATTCGAGTAAAGACACATATGTAAACTGGAATGTAAATAATGTTTCCATCATCAAGTGAATCCATTATTAATGTTTTGCCTACGCTGAGCTGTTTTCTGACAGAATGACATCATTGCTTCGTTACTATGGAGATCTCCCCCAAGTGAGTTAATTACAAAAAGCACAAATCCATCTCAGGTGGTTAAATTATCTTAAATTAAATATAAAAAGCACACTGAACTCACATTGTGTTAAAATGTCAGATTAAGTTAAAATCTTGTTTTTAGTAGAAATAAGTGGAGGTTTGTTGCCCTGAAGACTTGATGACCCGAACAAAAGCTCGCCGCTCCTTTGAGACAAACATTTATCACTGAGCTCTCTTCACGTTGCGTCACAGCCTCTCTGGTCCCCAGGACTTCCTGTTCCCTCTCCGAGGACCGTCGGCAGGATCCTTTACGTCCCATTAACAACAACCAAAGTGTTTGTTCTTCGCTCTGCGACGACGTCACTGCAACCTTTCCGGTATCTCACGTGTTCTTAGTGAGTGCGGTGCCATTAAAACATGTATGATCTTCATCAACAAGAGGAGGTTTGGTTTTCATGTTGCACTCTTTAGTGCTGATGGATCATACGGAGGAAATACAGGCGACGCCGGCGCTGTTCGTTTAATGCCTCTCCTCAACATCTCGACGCCGACCGCATCCGTTCACCCGACCAAACCTTTCAACTGCCGAGTCACAGACTGTTTCTAAAAGAGTTTGTAGCTTCAGGTCTGAAAAATGGTTCCGACTCAGAAGTGCCTTCAAGCTGCAATACCACCAGGTGCCACTAGAGGTTGGCTCCAAAAATATCACTTTATGTGGGCGGGGCATTGTCAGCCTGATCCACTGCTTGCTCCTCCCCCAGTTCATCCAAATATGGTCACTCCTGGCTCAAAAAATATGAAGATGACGACGGCCGAAATCTGAAACTAGAGGCTTCAGAACATCCGTTTAACAAACCGATGAGTGACGTCACTGTTTGATTGACAGAAACAAACAACTTCAAATATGGTTATTAATGTTCATTTTGGCCAAAAAAATGGCAGAAAATCCATCCCAACATGTAAAACAGTAGAGAACACACGGAGCTGGCTGTTCCTTTAATGAGGTTCAGTTTCGGTGGTCCAACACATGTTTCTTTCGGCTAAAACTTTACTGACGTTTCTATCCGCACTAGAAAAATGTGATGCATGAATATATAATGAAAATGTGCTCCGCATCAAACCACAAAAATGATTTACAAGTATGAAAACCAGCTGGTGGATCTCACGGTGACGTGTCCTTCTTCTTATTATTGTGTTTCGACATTTACTTTTATTGATCCGTGAGGTGCCTGTAGACGGAGCAGCCTTGATGGGAACCAGATAATCCTCCACTTGCACTGACGGAAGAAAGAAAATGCAGCTGTGATAAAGTGTAACAGCAGGAAAACATAAAAGGGGGCAAAAGGACGGAGCTGCACAAACAACGCAACACACTTCTACTCCTGCAGGGGGCGATCACTGGACAACATCTGAGGGTTCACATACTCTGTTGTATGAGACCAATAGGACAATGCTGCTTTATGGTATCACAATATGCAGACATATATTTTAATATTCCAAATTAAACTACCTGACGACTCTCAATAATATGTACATTATGTGGTAGAAATCTAATAGAACTCCATCATAGATTTATTTCAGTTTTTGACTGCAAATTAATAAACGAGAAATAGATTTTTCCTTCAGAGTATAATAAAGCAGGAGTTCCACAGGGTCCCGTTTTTGGTCCCCTTTAGTTTACAGAAAATGACAAAATCACGATATTGTCCAATGAGGAGAGGATAAAATAAAACCTTAACAACCAACAGAATCTGTTGAGTTAAATTCATAATACATGTCAGCACGTGATTCCAATAAACATTTATTTAAATTGCTAAAATACTTGACTTCACTGATAGTCAACTATAGTTAGATTTTAGATAATTTCACATCAATACAAGCAGCTATGATTGTGTTGCTCTTCCAGGTCTGTAAAATGGTTCTGATCCAGAAGTGTCTTCGTAAAATGCTCGTCCAAATATGGTCACTTCCTGCTCCAAACCGCTCCAAACTAACAAAGATGGTGACGGACAGAATCTGAACTGGAGGATTCATAACGTTCACAAACCAACGATGACATCACTGATGGTTGATGACATCACTGATGGTTGATGACATCACTGATGGTTGATGACATCACTGGAGATAGAGGGCGCTATTGCCATGACATCCATCTCTGGTTGTTATTGGAGGAACAGTCTGACTTGTGAGGGTCAACGGAGGTCAGACTGGTCATCCCTGCACACCTCCCTCAGTCGTTCCTCCCTTTCAGGTTTCCTGCCTCCTCGTGCACTCTCTCTCCTTCCTTCCTCCCCCCCTCCCCCGGTTCTCCCTTCCCCGGTTCTCCGCCCATCAGACCGCAGCCAGCCCGTCGGTCTCAGTCTGTTCCATCCAGCGGGTCTGAGAGCAGCTCACCTGTCGGATGGAGATCAGCTGGGAGATCTTTTCCTGTTCTGATCCAACCTGGAGGATTCATTTCACTTCTTCCGGATCTACAGCAGCTCTTTGCTCTCAGAGTTCCCTTTCATGTGGATTTTTAACGGATTTTAACGCAGTTTTAAAGACACGTGGCCCCTCAGCTGCTTCCTACTCACCATAACACCTTATTCAAGTTTAAAAAGGCGACTTTTCCAGAACCGGAGCGGGAACACACCGACCGGGAATTAACGGGAAGAACCTCTGCCGGTGTCTGTGTGCAGCATGGCCGGTCAGCTGTTTCAAATCACCTCCAAACTTGCAGACAGCATGAAGAGGAGCTCGGACCCCCGCTGAGGTAACACGGAGACACGGCTTCATTTTACAGGAACTATTGATCCGCATCTGAGGAGCTTATTGACGGTTTGGCTGCAGGTTCCGGTCCAGAGGGGGTCGATGCTTTTAGCAGCTTTTTAATCCATTAAAGACAGACAGTAGATCGCTGGTATGAACGGAGGCTCCTTAGAGAACAGAAATGTGAATATACTCTTATTTTACATGCTGCCAGCAAAAATTATGACTATTTTAATTCATCAATTAGAAATGTTTCTGCATTAAAACACCAGTTCAATATTTCCATCTGACTTTTACATTTATTGCTTAAAAGAAAAAAAAATCTCAGATTGATGATTAATGTGAGCTCAACACGCTGCAGATTAAGAAAACACGTGCAAATAAACAAAAAGAAAATAAATTCAGTAAAAGTTAAAAAACAAAAAGGTGCCGAATTTAGAAAAGAAAACTGTGTAAATGCGGAAATGCAGCATCTGATTTCAAAGTATTTTCTATATTTGTTTTGTCTGTTTGCATGTTTGTAAATTTATGAGCATAAATTACTTTAAATATGTCGGTATGTCTCTATGAACATGTAGGATTTTTGTTTTACAGTGAAACTACCAACATTTGAATTCTAAAAGCCTTTAAACGTTTCCAATCAGATCGGTCAGATCCACCGCTGGCTCCTCCCCCAGCTCGTCCAAATATGGTCACTTCCTGCTCCAAACCGCTCCTCCCCATCTCTTCTCTTTATCCAGTTGTTTCACCAAACTGCTTCCAATTGTTCTGTAGAGTAATTAACAACCAGAAAACCTCATGACAGGTCGTGTTTTTCCATCACAGAAGGACTCCGAGGCCGCGAGCAACAATTATTCTTATTTATGATACAACTGTCAGTTCTTTTTATTTGCAAATGTTTATTCTTTAAAATGTCAGACAATTGTCGTCTTTATTTCTTGAAACCCAAATGAGCATTTTGAAATGTCAGACTTTTGGCTTTTGAATATATTAGGGTAGGTAGGTAGGTAGGTATATACTTTATTAATCCCCGAGGGGAATTTTTTTTATTATGTTATATTATGTGTTCATATGAAAAACAAATATGAGTTAATTCATTGATTTCATATCATCAGAATAAGTCTCAAAGTCCAGTTTCCAGTGATGATTGACGGTTTGTGTCGTAGTCTCGGTAGTAACCGACCCTCCAGAATAAAACTCACAATCTGAATTTAACGTGTTTGTAAAGTTACTGGACTCGTTCACTCGGTAGATTTGATGGTTGATTTTTCTCCCGGTGACTTTCAGGTTCAGTTTATTTTCCGGTCCGTGAAGTTAGCGTGTTTTTGTCGTGTGATACGAGCCGGACGTTCAGCACCGACCTCTCTGTCCCGACACCAACGTCTTCGCCTCGAAGACGCTTTAAATTCGTTCAAATGACCTTCCGCGCAGCGTTTCCTTCCTTCGACACCAGCTATCGGTGGCTGATTATGTTTTTTGACGTATTTCTTGGATGCGTCAATTTGAAAACAACGAAACACCATCATTCATCGGCTGGTTGACGTTTCGGTTGTTGTTTTTTTGTTCCCTGTTTGTTTCCGTATCTGAAACATTCGTGAACAAAAACGCTCTCGGAGTGACGTCGTCGTCGAGCCGGAAAGCTGTCGTCTCATTTTGTATCTGCGGGGGAGTTTTCCTCCCACGACTCAGCTCGGCCTCCGACTCGCTCAGACCTTCAGCGCAGATGTGGACGGAGTTCTTACCGTGAACCGGACCGTGACGGGTCCGTCCTCCTGCCCGGAATAAGGTTTCCGAGATCGGAGCGCCGTTGGTGTTTTCTTAACGTCTTCCTTGTGTGTCTGCAGGTCCGCAGGATAAATCGTCCAGCTGTGGTGGACCGGGTCGATCCGCGGGGCAGAGGATGGCCGGTTGGAGGGAGGGCGCCGCCTTCCTGCTGGTGCTGATGGTTCTGGTGGTTCTGTCCGACCTGCAGCGGGCCGCCGGGGAAGCGGCTCGACTCCGCAGCCCGAGACGTCAAACCCGAGGAAACCACCAGCGCCGGGCGCACCAGAACATCACGCTGGCCGTCATCCTGCCGCAGAGCAACACGGATTACCCGTGGGCGTGGCCTCGCATCGGCCCCGCCCTGGAGCGGGCCGTCAGAACCGTCAACGCCGACCCCACGCTGCTGCCCGACCACCACCTCACCTACGCCTTCAAGAACAGCGAAGACAAGAACGGGATCTGCTCCGAGTCCGTGGCGCCGCTCATGGCGGTGGACCTGAAGTTCGCCTACGACCCGTGGGCCTTCATCGGGCCGGGCTGCTCCTACACCTCCTCCCCTGTCGGCCTCTTCACCACCCACTGGGGCGTTCCCATGGTGACGGCGGGCGCCCCGGCCGTGGCGTTCTACGGCGGAGTCTACCCGTCCATCACCAACACCGGCCCGACCCACAAGAAGCTCGGCCGGTTCGCCCTGCGGATCTGCGAGCACTTTGGCTGGCGGGAACACGTCATGCTGGTGTTCAGCGATAACAAGGTGGACGACCGGCCGTGTTACTTCGCCATAGAGGGTTTGTACATGGAGCTGACCGGCATCAACATCACGCTGGAGGAAGGAGTGTTCGAAGAGAACAAGCTGCCCATCAACTACTCCCAGATCCTCACCGACATCCAGAACAACGGACGCGGTGAGTCGCCGTTAAAAACAATTCTGAACGCCTGTCGAAGTAAGAAAGTCTGAAGTTTTTATAGGAAGTAGTTTTGACCTAAAATGGCTGCGTTGGTGGTGAAAGGAAGAAATGCTCCTCTGAAAATAAGGTGTGATCACAATCTGTTTCTAAAAGAGTTCGTAGCTTCAGGTCTGTAAAATGGTTCTGATCCAGAAGTGTCTTCAGCTGCAATACCAGCGAGTGCCACTAGAGGTCGGCTCCAAAAAGCCTCCGGCTCCATAGACTCCCATTCAACTTCTCTCATCAAATCCAAAGTGAATAAAATGTGTCCATCAGTTATCTCGGTGTTGTTAGCTAAAGTCACTCCTTCTTATTAGTTTTCTGGAGGTCCATCTGAAAATAATCCCTCATTCATTAGAAAAGAAGATTCAAGAAGACCTGTTTTTGGGGGCGTGTCTGTTTGATTGACAGGCCTGTGGTGCAGTCAGGTTACAGCTATCGGTGGGCGGGACGTAGTATCGTCAGGTTTCCGATCAGATCGGTCAGATCCACCGCTGGCTCCTCCCCCAGCTCGTCCAAATATGGTCACTTCCTGCTCCGAACCGCTCCGAACTATCAAAGATGGTGACGGACAGAATCTGAACTGGAGGATTCATAACGTTCACAAACCAACGATGACATCACTGATGGTTGATGACATCACTGATGGATGATGACATCACTACTAATTGCTGATTGGTTCTGTTGCCTGTTTGTGAACAGGAAGTGGGTTGTTCCCCCACAATAAGACAAAAAGGGTTGCCCCCCAGTTTAAAGCTCTTTATTTGGATTCATACTATTTTCCTCGTCAGCTCCGCTGGTGGAGTTTTATTGATGTTAATCAATATGATGCAGGTGAGAACACTTCACTTTAAGTGGCCCCAGCTTGTCTGTTGTCTGGGATGTGTGTAATTACTGAGCCAATCAACAGGCTGTGTTTGTTAAAGAATGTCTGTAAATGGAGTCAAATTGTACATTTAGTCTCTTTTGACTAACGGCGTCTTGTAGCTGCACTTTCTGCTCACGCTGATCAAACCATCACAAAACTAGCATCAGGTTCTGTGATTAAAGTTCAGCAGGAGTTCTTCTTCTGGTCCCTCCGTTGAGTTCAGTCTGCAGCAATCAGCGACGATAGAAATGACAAATCAGAGCACAAAGCAAACAGAGACAGAACGAGAACACGGCAGGTCGAAGGCCTCCAATAAACACCTGCATTCAATCAGGTGCTTATCATGACGAATACAGCGATATAACAGAGGTCAGAGTGCAAGAGCAGAAAACGTACTGCTGTTATGGGAGATTTTTAAAAGGTTGATGTCTGAAATTAAAATATTCTCATTTTCTTGCCCTGTTTAAAAATTAGTTACATTTGAACCTCTTGACTTTTTTCTTAAACTTCTCATTCTACCAAAGCTAATGTTCTGTCACTAACTAGTAGAATGAAATGGCTCAGTATTAGTATTCACCGTATGTCTTCTGCTTATTATTACGTTAGCCTACTTTTTTTTAGCGTGTAACTAGTCTCGCAAGGTTTGAGAAAACACGTACAAACAAAATCCATCAAAATGTGCCTCTTGTTTGGGAAAAGTGTACTTTCACTTTTGGTAGCAATTTGTTGTACGATGTTTGAAGAATTTGTAAAAATCAAAAATGGGGCTTTTTTTTTAGCCCCATTAAAATGAATTGTAAATCATTCCAATTAAGGAAGAACCCAACTATCTCTGGAACCCCACAACTCTGTCAGACTTTACAGTAGGAATGTCGTTCAAAGTCTGAACAGGACACGAGGCTTCGGGCTTTTATGGACTAGATTTTTATTTGGATGGCTTTAATGGTTTTTATGGTATGGCAGTTTAAGTCTTGTCAACGTTTCGGACCGTTTTTCTGTTTATAATGGGTGTGTGTTGGACAGAATGTTCAGCGTCAGATTGATGATGATGATGTCACACGTGATGTCACACGTGATGTCACGGACTGCTAACTTTCGACCCCACAAAAGTTTGGGGAAAACAGTGGTGTTAATCCTGTTTCCTGCCCACCGTTTTCTCTTAATCCAGACAGTTTAATGTACAAACTGTCTGGATTTTTGTTGGCTTTCACCCAGTCGGACTCTCGTTGTGATACGACTCTCGGTTTGGGCTGAAATCCCCTCCGAGCGCCGAGTGCTCCCAACAACTCTCCAATAGACTCCCATTATATGTGAGCTCTGAAACTGCTGCTCAAAACCAAAATGGAGGGTATCTCTAACCTGCGACCACACCTGTATAATACACAGCAGGTACATGAAATTCACTTCAGTTGTTCACGACGAGCTTCTGTTTCAGACGGTGAAAGAATTGTTTCCATCGGACTTGTAGTTTTTGTTTGGTGAGGATTTTTCGAAGGCTCTTTTTCTAGTCTGCTCTTGTCTTGCGCATGTGTGAACCTGCCTCACTTGAAGGGGGGTAATCATCATAACAGGTGTAGCCATAGCAACCAGTGACTCAGCAGGTGTAGCCATAGCAACCAGTGACTCAGCAGGTGTAGCCATAGCAACCAGTGACTCAGCAGGTGTAACCGTAGCAACCAGTGACTCAGCAGGTGGCTGAATAGTTCCTACATTTCCAGCAGTTGTTGTTTCTAAAAAACTTCAATTCAAACATTTTTCACGGCAGCAACGTCTCATTAAGCGTAAAAATGTTCTGCACTTTCTCCCAAAATCAAAACTGGAACTCCTTAAAGTCTTAAATTGTTGTAGAAATATAACAAACTTATGACATCATTTTCTACGGCCCGAAAATATTTCCAGACCCGACATGTCAAGATAGAAATAAACAGAGACGCTGCCATCGATGACATACGAGCTTCTTATCCAATAAAACAGCCCAACATGATATATATATAAATATATCTCATTTATCTGCCTTTTATCTGCTCTTTGCACATTATCATCCCTCCACACACCACATGAAGCAGGTCATCTCAGCAGTGGCTTTTAAATCCATATTCAGCTGCGTCCACTTCTTATCGTCCTGCTGGACGGACATGAGCTCCTGATCTCTGCCTCAGGGCATCATCATCATCATCGTCATCGTCATCGTCACAGCAGCAGCAGCCAGAAATATGAGCCGGATCAATGCTGTAAGAGGCTCTGATCTTAGGACACGAGGGAGAAGTCAGCAGCAGGGAGTGATGCAGCAGATTTACAGAACAGAGGAGGAGGTTCTGACAACAACAACAACAACAACAACAACAGACAGAAAACACTCAGCTTCATACAGAAGATTCACATCAGAAGATTATTTTTGTTATTGTTTTGATCCAAAAAAAATAATTTTGCACTTTTTTCTCAAAAATTATGATGTAATTTGTAAAATTGCATGAATCAGCAAAAATTGCAAGTCAAGGAAAAAACCCCAATATTTTTTCAACAACTCCCTGATAAAGAGTAACGTGTGCTGACTTCCTGTGATAATAATCCTGCTGCACATCACAGAAATATCTCACCCGTCATGTGTTTTTCTTCCTGTGTTGAACTCAAAGTGATAAAAAGAGTCTAAAGTGACGAATCTTTCCCGAACAGACCGTCTGTGACTGATACAGAAACTAAGAACACATCTGCCTTCAAAATAAGAGCTTTACATGCTTTTTAAATCACATTCATTCAACAATAAAACTAAGTTCAGTCTCTTCCAGCTGGAAGTGGAGAAAACTCATTGAACATGTTTCTCATTCATCATAAGACTACA